>NC_086283.1:52464255-52764255 GCF_021018805.1 Prinia subflava | reverse complement strand
CTTTCCAACCCAAAGTACTCTGTGATGAAATGGTATTCTGTTGAAGTATTCCTGAAGTTTACGTTAGCAATTCACATTCTCCTCTTTTTATTTTGTGTGTTTCTATACTTCTGTTTTGCAAAAGGAAAAACTATTCACATCATATGGAAGCACAGGAAAAATTTTTAATGTTGCATTTAATTTTGGTAGAAGCAGGATGATTCTAACATTTAAAAACTGTTGAGCTCTCATAAAATTCCTATCCTCATCTACATACCCAATGCTGGATTATCACAGGTTCATATTCAAATATCATGCAAATTAATAAAGATAGCATTCTTCTATAAAATATGCACATATTTGAAAAGATTTCTTCAGTGAAAATTACAAAGCTGTATAGATTTTCTTAAAGGTTCACTGTTTCCTATCACTTTCTCACACAGACATACAAATGTCAGTTCAAAATACTGTGTTTGAAAGCGTGTGTGTAATTTTGAAAGTGTATTCCTCAAAATCATGCGGGTTTTGTTTGGTTTGTTTTTTAATTAGACCAAACAATAGCATAACTTTTTATGTGAGAGAAAACTGACATTTTCTTAGAAGCAAACATACCAAATTAATACTTAACTGAAGGCCATCTCTTTACCTCCTTACCAGAGGAGGTAAAAAGCGCATAACACAAAACGTGAAATAGTTAACATACTGGTCTATTCCATAGTCTTGTATATGACCTTGCCATTTTAAATTTTCTCTGATACGGTCTGAAATTTCTTCTTGCTTTTGATTTTTAAGGGAAAAAAAAGAATAAAAGATAATTTAAAAACCCCCAGATAAAGTTATGACTCAGCTTTTGGCCGGGAGCATTTATAAGGCTTTCTAATATTTGCATATAAAGTAGTATAATTAAGCAGAAATACAAATATTCTGGCTTTATTCCTAAGAAAATGTACATGGCAAAAAAATCCCCAAATGACACTCCCAAAAATTACACTCCCATAGTATTTTCATGTTAAATGAGTGACTGTAGGATACTACTTCCAGGATAACACCTGAAAACTCTAAAAAATTTATAATTATCAGCTTAATCTTTGTGAACAAAGATGAAAATAGTGTGTTAGAATTATTAAGATATTTGTGGCGAATGAGACAGAAAACCCTGTTATTCCACTGTGAGTGAGTATGTGTTATTCATATTTTCAGCACAGATCTGATCATTCATTGCAAAATAATATAGTAGAACTGGAAAAGATTCAGAAAATTATGTTTTAAAAGATTAAAAAGCAGACAGCTGGCATGGAAGAAGTGACTGAATAGACTGGGATTCTTTGGCCTGAAAAAAGAATATTGGGTATGAATGTGACAGAAATCTGTAAGCACAGTGGCATGTAGAAAAAGGTCAGTTGTTCATTGCCTCTACCAGTACACCAGAGCAAAAATAACATCCCCTGCTCATGACTCAATGAAACTCATCCCTTTGGGGATGTTTGTTCTGGGTGGGCTGCCTAAACTTTGAAGACCAAATGAAGGAGAGATCTTCCACTGTAGCATGTCTGACTATTCCTTTTAGATATTGTATTAAAAAAACCACCTCCATTCATTACAGGAGTATCTTTATAGGGGTAAAGGTAATGGTGAATATTGTCACTAAAACAAGCATATTTCATATCACAGTTTATGTACTTCATAAAAAAAAAAAGTCCTGTAAGTGCAAATAACTAGGGATGCTCTCTATGATGAAAAAAAAATTCTATGTTTTATAATATTCCCAAATATACATGATTTCACTTGTTCTTTCTAAGAATTAATTGTACCAAAGGTTTGTATTACCATATGGCAAACACATCCTTGATATTAAGTTTGGGATATTTGAATAATGGATAATCACACAGTGGTATTTTCTGCGGCTCTTATCTGTTTGGACAATATTTATCGTAATGCTATTATAATTTGTTTGAAGACAGATTTTGTTGTTCATATGGAGTCTGCATTACAGTTTGGTTAATTAGTGTTGTGTGGAGTTGAAATTACATTTTCATTCCGCTGTGTTATCTCAGAAAACAAATGTTATTCAAGCCAAAAAATTCTATATAGAAAATATCTAACATAGAATAGAAATTAGTCTGGAGTAGTCAAGAACCTTTACCAACTCTTGTTTAGACAGGCTAGAAGATCGTAGTCTTTAAAAAAAGGAAGTGTATTTTTTCTTAGATCCAGATACTCGGTGTAGTTACTATCTTCCATTTAACAAAGAACTAACATTAAAACAAAAAAAAAAAAAAAAAAAGGAAAAAATCCTCTGAAAAAATTATTTTAGTGCAAGATCTAATATTTTGAACAACTGAAACAACTCCAATTCTATTCGTGTTGGTGAGCCTTAGGAACAAGAAGTACCTTGCCTCTGGCAGTGTAGACAGGAGAAGTTTAAAGTTTGAAAGATATTGTCATGAGTGCCAGCAGGAAAAAATCTGAGCTCTTTAGTGGTAGCTTCTGCAAGACTGCAAAATCTGTGTGGTCTCACTTGCAGAAAAATATAAAAAAGTATATGTGAATGTAGTGTACATGAGATAAATAAGCTGTATGGCAAAAATACTTGATGTTGTTGTTGAAGTTAGGAGAACTTTATTAATGAAAAACACTGCTATAATTTATTACTGAATAATAATAAAAAACCCAGAAAAACAAATCTCCAAAAGCACAAATCAACTTTCTGAAAATATTAAGATGATAAATAATTAAGACTGACAAGTTCTAGTTTGATGGAGCAAAACAGTAAGAAAGAGGTAAGTTCTTAATTAGATTAAGTATCCATTGCTAATTTTCTGACAGATTTTACTTAAGGAGGGCTTGAGTAATTGATTCATCATGCATGCATTCCTCAGTCTAAATAAAGCATACTGCAATTATTTTAACTTGCATTATTGGTTTGTTACGGCACATTTTCCCCATACTTTTTTTCTGTCATCTGACATGTGTTTCTTTCTATTTTTTCTAATTAATCTTAACAAAAAATTGGTCTTTATTATTTTAACTGAAAATACTCTCCTCAAAGGAATTATTTTAGAATGTTGTCTTAGTCTTTTCTTCACATGAGATCAGATCTTCGCTTTGTTAAAAGTGCAGTCAGTTTAGGTGATATCAGTGGAATTATTAAGCAGTATTATAACTGAGCAAAAGTGTTTTCTTAGACATGTATAAGGTTAATAAATAATCTGTATTTAACAAGTAGGTTTTTTTCTGGTGTTTTTTCCTCTTTTTCACATTCCATGGTGGATATACCATCAAAAAAATTTTATGCTTACCATGTTTTCTGTCATAGATGAAGCCAGTCATTAATTTTCAGACTTGATTTGGATCATCCTGGGGAGATTAGTTTTAACATGGAAGCAATATCTCAAATGCAGTCCTATTCTAGGATTTTCTGAAGCAATGACTCAATTCTAACAGAGTTTTGGTGACCTGGATTGAAATTCCATTCATAACAAACTGTATTTTTTCCCAAACCTCCCTGAATTTTCAAGAATACAAGTAATGGTGAGACTTAAAGGTCATATTCGAAGTACCATTTACTTGTAGGAAAGTTTTTCATCTGGGTATGTGTGTAGCTTATAGGCCCCATACTCAAGCCTGCTTACCAGGGTGAAGATGACCAGCATGATGACAAAGCTCACGTGACAGGGGCAAATCCCTGGCAGCATGAGAATGAATGCATTGTAAGGGTTGCAAAGAGTAGCATGCTATGGAAGCACTCTGATATGGCCAGAAAAGGACAACAGTACTTGCAACTGCAGTGTCCTCCCAGTGTGAGACACTGGCTGCTATCCAAGCTGAAGATGTATTCATGTGAGTTAGGGCTACCAGCAAGGATCTCTGCATGAGCAGCTCAAAGCCTTGAGACCTGTTACGTGCTTGCACAGCTCTGGCGAGTTTTTCTGTTTAATTTAGTTTTGCTGAGCTAGAACTGGGTATGTCTTTCTTGGGCCACAGTTGGAGCAAACTACAGAAATCTCCAGGTTCAAGGTAATCTTTAGATTTATAAGGCTGGTTGTAGGTTTGGCTGAGTGAACAGAAAGGTTATGACTGGGACAAAATAGAAAGTGATGGTTCTCTTTTTATTGCAATCAGCAACATCAGTCAAAGACCTCAGAACAAGTTGGGAGATGTAATTTACTCCTTTGTGAGCATGATAAAAACTATGCTGTTTTGAAATGGGCCTAGAACAGAATTTGATGAGGCATACAAGTTCTGAAAGTTGGTCCTCAATCTGGTAATGTGCAGAAAGCAGCAAGGTTATTAGCTGCCAAGAGACTTTTTAGGAGGCCTTGGTCAAATAAGGAGCCTGGAAGGAGAGGAATCTTTGAAAGTTAGATAGCAGCCTTGTTCTCTGTGTCTGCAAGTTCCAGTGGCACTAGCTCTTTGTTGGATATAGAAGGGTCTGTTCCCAGAAGAAACCTTGCTAAAAAACCCTTTCTTTAGGTTTGTGTTTCTAAAGCACACATGCAGTAGACAATGCAGCAGCAGCTTACCTTTGTTGGGGAAGAAAAAAAGCTACAAAATTCATAAAAGATTGTTACAAAATTAGGTAAGATTGTATGGGGTTTTTTTTAATACTTATTGCTTCAGGATGTTCTAAGTCTTATGCTTAGTAGGTCTAAGTGGGGATTTCATCCCCAGACTTAGAGGCAAGCATTCAGCATTTTGGACTGAGTGGTAAGCAAGAACTAGGCTGGAGTCAGTTACATCCTTTACAAGGCATTGGATATTTTCTCTTATTTTCAATGATTACAAACGATATACTTATATTTTTTAGAATAATTTTGCCATTTTTTGTGGTACTCCTGAGTCTCTGTTGTGTTGCACAAATCAACACAATACATGTTGTATTGTGCATGCACGGATAGGTGGAGATAGGGATAGACTTCTGCTGCAGAATTTCCCATCAAAATCTTTAGCACCTGAAAGCTGTTAGAGCCACCTCAGACTTAGAGCCACCTCAGACCTTAGAATAAAATGTCAAATAGAAAGACGAGATTTATCCATCTAACATGATGTATGAGTAATTATTTTTGTCTAATAGGGTTACATGAGGGAAACCCAGGCATACAAGTGAGGATCATGTTTAAATATTTCTCAGATGGATTTCCTTCTTTCTCTTCTAGAATATAGGTAAATTTGAAAATTCAGTCTTGAAAAGATGGTCTTTTTTTATTATTTCTCACTGTCAAAATATCCAATCATGCCTACAACATAAACAATGCAGCACATAAACTCACAGATGGTTAATGTTCCAAAACCAACTTTCATAGTCTTCATCTCAAAAGAGCAAAAAACTGCAAAATAATACTTGTAAGTTTGTGTTTCGTATTCATTTATCAGCTTCAATCATTCCAGGTCCTAATTGTGGTCCTAGAATTGATTACCTTTCTTATTATCAGAACCATTTTCTCCTCAATTTCTTTTAAGTGTATTCTACTTCTTTGGCAAGATGAGCATGATTCTTGGTCTGCAGTACTGTGCACATTAATAGCTGATCACTACACAGACTACCAGCTTCTGGAATTGCCATCTTTGTATGAGAGATGGTAATTTAAATCTTGTTTTTTACAAGATAACAAGAAAATACCAGGCAGACTGGCAGTCAGCATGACCACATGCCTTTTTAGATATGACAGATGTGTGAGGAAGTTTTGTGCATTCCTAGTGACTACTGTCCTCATAAGAGTCCCCTTAGGACAGACTTCACACAGATGTCATGACAGATAAAAATTCACACAGACTTAATAATAAACTAAGTTTGCATCTGTACTGACAGGGTCTGTGAAGTGTGATACGCTGGTTTGGGTTGGAGTTTGTTTTATTATTTTTTCCATTTTGCAGTTCAGTTAATAATATTTTAGAATAAAAAAATGTAGTAGTAGTCACATATCTTAAGAAAATCCATGTTTTAATCTATCATAAGTAGCTTAAAATTGCAAAAGTATTAAAATAATGGTAACTTATTTAAGAATTACATGAAGAGATCATGTAATACCTAACAAATTAATGTTTGTGATTATTTATTATTGCATTGTGTGTTTCTTGTTGTTGGGTTTTTAAAATGTATATTTATTTCAAATGCTTGTGCATAATTGTTTGTATTTTAAATACATTTGCTAAGCAGTGTGATACTCGTTATAAATACAAAGCTTCTTTGTGGTTTTAAAAAATGAGATAACAATGTGTGACATTTATTAATAAATTTTAAATACAATGTGAATGACATTTTCATTTTGAAAGTATTAGAAATATTTTACTCTGTGTTATATGAAGATAATTTAAAATATTTTGACAGTTGAAGAATGACTTCCATTTTCTGACAGATCTAAAAATATTTACAAATTATAACATATTGAATTGTCATGTCCTTTTCCTGTGCTCATTTTGACATTACTTCTGATGCAAAGCTGATAATTTGCCTAACAGAAGCAGTCTGCTTTCATAACTAGCCTGATCATTGATTTGTTAAATGATGACAAGGCTTTTTATGAGCAAACAATTCCTTGTTTCAAAGATAAGGTACCTGTTGTAAGTTACAGATTATATGACAATTATTTAATTCATAGCATTTAACATAGGTTTGAAAAAAAGTACTTATGTAGCTGTCATGAAGTATGAACTTACCAACTTTTAAAATAAATTAGATCTCAAGAATTACAAACTTGAGAATGGTCTCGAGAATGTGTGAGTTGACTTCTGTGGGCACTTCCTAATTCTTTGAGTGGATCACTCAATATCAGATGGAGGGACCGTATGAGCTGATGAAGTATTTCACTGCCTTCCTTTCCCCAAATGTTCATCTGCCCCTAGTAGTTCTAAAAGGCACTGGGGAATTACTCTGTAATTGTTTAGGTAATTATATTGTATTTCTATCTAGAAATTTGTTTAAAACCCTTGCTCTCTCAGTTCTCCAAGGAAATCACTCCTTGCTGAATTGTGATCAGGCAACTTTGTGCTTTTTCTTTATCATGATTTATTTGTTTTCATATATTGGCCTTCCTTAGGAAATAGAATGGAGTTTCCACTGTAGCACACACATACTGATATATACTTATCAAAGAGAAGGAATAAGCTGTTCTCCAATATAGTGACAAAATGTTCATTAAACTGGCTTCAGTGGAGTGGCCTTGTCAGATATCAGCAACACTCTTATTAGTTCTTTTTGCTTTTTATATATAAAATATGATAGCAGTTGAAGTACTTGCTGTCCTTAAGAGTGAATTGTGAGTTAAACTGTGTGCACTTAAATGTTGATTGCAAATGAAAGAGAAAACAGTCCTCTGTAGAATTACTTTTGTCTGATGCAATCTGTATTTATAAAGTGGAGTAAGAATAATTTTACAATAGGCATCTCTGCAACTTCATGTGTCCTTAGTTCAACCAGGGGAATTACCCTGAGCCAGATTTTTGTATTTGTTACAAGACTCACATGATAGTTTCTTGTTTTTCCCAAGAACCCCTACAGGAGATTAAAGAAAAAAGTAAAAAATTAAATATGAGCCCACTATTAGAGTTCAAATTTAGATATACCTCTGAATTCCTTCAGGTTCTCAATTAGTTAGATATCAGTTTGAAAGTTGTTAAAAGCATTTCAGAATCAGTTCATCTGTTCAGATGCATTGTTCTCTCAAGGTGTAGAGCATAATTCTCCATTTTCTTTGGCCTTGCACTTTGCTTTTTTCTAGATGCACCAAATAGGTTGTGATGACTTGCAAACTAAAATTATCCACTTGAAATAGCTTAATTTATGACCATTCTGCAGCACGAAGTGCACCAAAGACAGTTAAAGATGTTACAATGTAAGCAAGATCCTTTAGGTTGAAATACTACAAAAAACCCTAAAGCAGTAAAAATTTAATTTATCCCACTCTTTCATACAGGTTACTGCAGGTTTCTGTACATCAAAAACCATCTAAAAGTTTGTTCGAAATTAAATCTCATGTCACAAACATTTAATCAAAGAACTATAATTCTTATTTTAAGATTCTTGTGAACAAAAATGGTATTTTATAGATTTTTAAGTTCCTCAAGCAATATCCACATAAAAAGGAGAAAATCTTACTATTTAGTTATTTTCTTTTCCTACTGTACAGAAAGCCATGATGTGCTATCCATCCAAAATTTTGCTTTAAAAAATGGACTTAGGACCATCTTCATGCCACTCTGGAGTGTTGTTTTTTCTCTTAGAAAAGTTATTCCCACATAGGCTATTTTGAGTATCAAAACTAATTAACTAAAAATGAATTTCCAGAATACTCTTGAACAAAGAATTAATAATTTCGTGTGAGAGGAATGACCACCCATGTACCTGTAGTCATTTGATCATAATTTCCAGTGCCATGCACAAATGACTTTCACTGTCTCTCATTCTTACAGCATTTCATAAGTGTTAGAGATGAATTCAGTATTCTGGAAATTATTATATTAGAAGCTGGCAACACTTTTACTTCATGAGAGTTTTGTAGCTTCATTTTTGTCTCACAAGCTTGTTGCTGGCATGAGAACCTCCTTCTAAGAGTACCAAGTGAAAACAAAATTTTTTAGTTCTTTTATTTAAGATGGAATATTTTTAGCGTAAAGAAACATTCTTCATATGCATATTCAATGCCACTTTATCGAGAAAAAAAGTAAATTATTGAAAGAAAGTCTTAGATTGTTTAAGGTTAAATGTCTTGCAGTGTGGACTTTACAATCTATGTGAGCTTCAACCCATTTTCTTTGGTCTGTATTTTAGCTTTAACCTATAGTGATAGATGTACACAAAGAGGTACAACTAAATGTTTGCTATGTTTACACAAACTAAAGAGATGAGCATCAAAAATTACCAGCTTTATTCCCATACATTCAGTCACTTTCTCTGAAGAAGCAGAGTTATGGTTAGCGATGTCATGTGCACTAAGTGAAATTTATTCCCATTTACACCAGGTGAAGTCTGATTTCTGACTATTAGAGTTGAAAAACCATAAAAGACCTTTAAAATTTGAAATTCAGTGCTATATTCACCCTATTGTATCCTTAAAATATATACTTTTTTGGTCCTTTCTTCAGAGTTAGGCATTTCTCACATGCTGTAACAGCCTTAACATGGAGCTAGATCTCAGTGATACATGCAGGAACATAAGGGACTCTGAAGTAAAAGCTAGGGACTCTGCCTATCTCTGAGGTAAATGGAACTGTATTTTTAAACTTGGGATACAGGAGTTGGGACATCTGAAGTCAAAACATTGTCAGTTCTTGATACAATTATTTGTCCTTTTTTTTTTTTTTTTCCCCTGTCTTTTTACCTTAGCAAACTGAAAAGATGACATAAAATATGCTGTGGACAAGATGGGATAAGTGGTAAAGAAGCCTGATCATTTTAGATTTCACATAGGAAGTGATGTATCAGAATTATTGTTAGTACTGTATTGCTACCTGACTTTCCTTTTACTTTCCACCAGAAAGCCTTATGAAAAAAGCTAGTGACCATCACTAATGTGTCTTCAGGCTGCAAACCATCTGTCGTATTTTCTCTGCGGGCCATGGAGTTATTCAAATTTGTACCTGGAAAGAAACTTTGTCACCTAAAATTGCCTTCTCCCATCTCTGAAGATTTAACTTAATGTTGTTTCTGCTAAGTCTTTCTTTATTCCTTCCCTCCTTGTAGGCACCCAACCCACTCTCTGCTTGCCCTTTCCTGTAGCTGATGGGCACCACCATACCAGTCAGTTCTTTCCCTTCCACAAAGACACCCATCTGCTGAGGGTTGAAGGTGTGTCAATTCTGCTGGCTGCCCATCATGAGTTTGGGATTGCTCTCATTGCGTGCCAGATTTGTTGGTCACTGGTATTTGCTAGTCATTACTTTGTATTTAATTGCACAGGAGTACCAGAAAGAATGAACTACAATTACTTTGCTGCTTAGGTTATCCAAATACCTGAATTCTGTGTCAGAAATGAATTCTCCATGTGAAAAATAACTAGGATTTTGGTTTTATTGCATTCAGTGTGGCTTTTAAGACATATCATGTGGGCTTAAAGAGAGCACTCTAGTAAATATTCCTAAGTAATCTAGTAGTATGTTTACAGTGCAGACTTTGCTCTCTGCATTAAATTTCTGAGGCATAAGACACCTACTAGAGCAGTAGGCTCCGCCATGAATGTTGGTGTTTCTGAAAAACTGAAGTTCTACTTTTGTATTCAAAGTGTTCTTAACAGGAAATATTTCCCATGTATTTTTACTAGTCCCTGATAACTACTGAATACAACCTTAATGTACATTTGCTGAATACTTTTGCACAGAATTAGTATTGGTTTACAGGACATTTTTAGAGTCTTATTGTTCACATGATATCCAAAACATTTAATCTCTCGGAGTTTCTTTGGCTTTTCATTTCATAGTGTCTTTCATCAGAGTAAAGCTAAAAGTATGGAAGTTAGTTGCTTTTGAAAGGTTTTCTAATTATGAAAATGGCAAGCCCTATGTGAAAAGTGAAATTCTGCCACTAAGATTTTTGGTTGAGATATTTGACTAATGTTGTTGCAACCTTAGAAATGTATTGTCCTTTTAACTTGATTTTATACACTAGTCTAAATCCATAAGTTGAAGAATTCATTTACAGAAAATTTTCTAAAGGTAGAAATCATGAGAGATCATATATGAAATCAGTAGAAAACCTTTTTATTGGACTATTTTATTGTTTATGATCTTCAGAACATGAGTATTTCCTGTTTCATTTCTGTATTGCATAGTTAATAAGGTTTCTTTCCTTTCCTTTCTTTCTAATAATTTCATTTCAAAGCAAGGTGTGAAATAATAAAGTTTTGGGTTTTTTTCCTATTGCTTTGAGCAAACAGAATTCCCACATACTGTTTTGACTTTTCAGTGGGTTTCATACACAGCTGTTAGAGTAAAATGTATTTTAGTTATAAATTACTTGAATTACCTTTCTGGTAGTCTCTGGTTTATGTCATGTGTTACTGAAGTACTGTAGTGAATTGTGATTCCTACCTAAATTTCATACAGTGAGAACTATTCCATCTGCACATTTTTTTCTTTCAAAATTTACAAGCAAATATGTGGAATAAACAGGTTAAATGGATTGCTGCTCTTTGAAAATATTTCATAACACTTATGAAGATAATTATTTCTAAGTGTATAAATCCAATTTTGCACTCCAGATTAAATACCACTAGAAAAACCATTACTTTACCCAGCAGAGTAATGATTAAACTTCAAATTGATTTGAAATTAGAAAGGACAATTGCACTTTAGCCCAGATTCAAAATTCAATGTATTAATATTTTACAGATTATTTCAAATTAATTTATTAAAAACAAGGGGGGGCAAAAGTGAAAATGAAACTACCAAAACTATTTTGGTTGTTACCTTCTGAGATCACCACAGTTACCTGTAGAATATCAGAATCTAAATTCATTGACTATTAATCCATATTATAAAAAGCATATCTGTATTCATTTAAGATAAAGAGTTAGCTAATCCTCTAGAGTTGTTAAAGATTATGTAGAATTCCAGCAGTACTATTATGAAATACATTCATATTTTCAATTTTCAGGAATATCTCTGAGGTCCATGCGATTACGTATTAACAAATAAAATACAGTAGATTCATACTATATGCTGGGATTTTATAAAGAATAGTTATAAGAGTTTTTAAAGGGAGAATGTTGAGCCTACTTGTGTCAATACAAGAGCTCCCTCTGATGGTGACAAGTTATTTCATACAAAATTTTTTACTACATCTGAATGAATGAAGGGTAGATGGAGGAGTTCAAAACACCTGTTGTGGCTGGTGATTTACTATATATTTTTATTTTATTTATTAGTCCCCATACCATGCCGTTGGGAAAATTAAGTACCTATTCATTTCAGCTATATTGAACATGAAAGGAAAAAAGAAAGAGAGACAGAAACCACATTTCATTAAGCACATTTCCAAATGAGCATGGCTAGCTGATGATAAACCTCTTCTGATTAACTGTAGCTGTTCAAGAGCCCTAGATTCATACACTTTTACACACCCCTTCAATGTTATATCCAACTGTTACTACTGTAACAAGAAAAAAAAAAAAACACAACCTTTTTACTTTAGCTTAATTTTACATATTGAAATCTCCCTCTTCTATAGTAATATGAAAGCAAATTGTTTCAATTTTTTCTCAAAAAGATGGAAACCCACAAAAAAAATCTGAAAAAAGAGTATCCCCCCAATAAACCGTAAACAAAACAGAAAGGCAGAAGGAATATCTGGAGTTCCTTTAGAAATATCAGGCATCACCTTTGATAAATTAACTAGCAAAAAAGTGGTCTCATCCTCTCTTTGTCTCTTAATTCTGGAGCTGTTCTCTTATGTAAAGTTATGCTAATGTTCCACTCACATAGTGAAAGTCAAAAAAAAAAAGAGGAAGAACCATGACAGTGAATAAAACACTCACCAAATTTAAAGAAATAAGAGAAAGTGATAGACTGAAAGAATATTGATACAACTTACCCCACTATCCTGTCTCTGAGTGAGACAGTGATGGAAAGCTGTTAAATACAGTAGTGCAGTAGTGGAGATTTAGGTGTTACAAGCAGTGAACATTGACTGGAACAACAATTCATGTGACTTTCTGCCAAGTTTGGTTTGGATTTTTTTGGTTTTTTTTTTCTTTTTTTCTCTCTATCTGGTCTATACTAATCAGGTTGTCATTAATAAGTGCTGTCCTTTTTTTTACAAAAGACTTTATGAACACTCAGATTTATGAGTATGTGTGACTGCTGTGTGTTTTGATCAATTGAAGGTAACACTAGTATATTTCAACTGTGTCTTCAAACAATTCAGAGATCTAGTGAAAAATACAGTCAATAACTTATGGCACAGGGCTTCTCACCATAATGCCACTGTTAGTATTTTATATGAAGCATATCAGCCAGCTTTTGCATATATTGTTTTTAACCAATGAAATCTTAAAAATCCATTAATTTAACCTCTGTGATCATTTTGTCCTAGCCGTATTTGCAATGTGGACATCTAGGAAAGGAGACAATACTCTGGTACAGTGTTCTCTGGTCAGAGTGAATAACTTCCACATTTTTTTTACTTTAACTGAGCAGTTCATACTAGTTGACTTTTGGGACCAACTTCAACAGACTAACAATAACTCACCACTGTGGTAATAGGATGAGAAGGATGAGTCTGAGTGTTTGAATTCTTGCTCAGAAAACATGCCAATTGATGTGTGCTTGAACTATGTACTAAGTTATCTGGAATAAGCACTTTTTTACTGAGATGTAAATAATTTGAACTGCTATATGAACTTGGATGTAACTTGGAAGTATTGGGATGAAATGGGAGAAATGCGTAAATCCTGCAGCATTATTTTTATGCAGTAGTTTATAAAAACTGTTCCAAATTACTTCACACTGATTTTTTTCAATTGCTTTTCTGGTGTTGGTACTAGAATTCATAAACCACATGATGAAGTTAGACCCATCCTGAGGTACACTAGTACCACAACTTCTCTTCCAAGAAAACTATTCAGGTCTGATTCTGTTACAGTACTTGTTGTTAAACACTGAATGAGGATTTTCAGCTAAGTACTTTTAATATTTATTTATATATGCATGTTTCTTTAAGTAATATTTGTAATAAATATATTTACTGCAATGGGTACACAACATATGTAAAAGCTTTGCGCATATTATTTAGTATGATGTTTTACAGTGTATATATGGTATATTTTACAGTAAAGGTTATATTTGTAAATAAGTGTCATGTCCTCTGGGTTATCTGAAGTGTAAGTCCTACCCAGCTACATTTCTGGGGGAATTTTTGATTGGTGAGAAAGTTTTGGACAGCATGCCTGTATAATCCCTGGTCAGTGTGCTTTCTGCACCCACATGTGCTTTCTACATAGAGTATGGACAGAGAAACCAAGGGCTTTTTTTTTTTATGTTGTCTTGATGCAAGCTTCACAATTATTTTGAGCTTGCCAATGCTCTTCTATGGACAGGACTTAGTTTTACCATTAGTCCAAAGCACATCTGTGATTTCTGACACCATAATGAACTGAGTAATTCTGTCTTCAGAGCAGGGTTAAAGTAGCTTGGGATAAAGAAATTGCTGGGTTAGAAACTGAGTAGGACCCTTAAACCAAATTTGCGAGCAGTTCAGGCTTCAGTACACCCCAAAATACATTTACTTCATGGAATAAAATATGCTGGGGAGAGTTATCTATTTAGATATCTATGCTGCTAAGTGGCCCTGTTACTGTTTACAGCTAAACTGCAATATAGTATTTCAGTGTTTCAGAAACTGCATTATTTGAAGAAAATGGTATGTATGCAAGCTATTAGAAAGCAGTATAATATAGTACCTGTCAATGCATCAACTAAGATTCAGCAAGCAGCTATATTGTGTTAAGTGTATAACCCCATTAATATTTATACAAACTGTGTTTATTAGGTGCAGTTATTAAGTGTATTATTCCTATTAACTGAGGGCCACACTGCATCTTTTTAATCATTAGATGTCTGTGTAGGTTGTGAGGATTCTGCATAATCTAAAGTAATGGCATGTTCCTTACATATGATTTGGCATAAGAATGAAGTGATCTGAACAGTCTGGAGAAGGGGGGGGTAGGAAGAAGGAAGTTCATTATATGGTTACAGTTCTATGTTTTAAAGATTGCTGGATTAGACCATGAAACAGTGATTGTGTTCCAGTGTAAAGACAGAATTGTCTGTCACATCGAATATAATTGTCCTCTAAGAAGCTTACAGGCTGCTTTCAGAGGTTTCAGATACATCTTTAGTACTGCAGCCTGGAGAAGAAGTGGTCTGATATTCTTCTCTCCTTTTTTGAAGAGGACTTAGACTAGAAGACCCCCAAAATATGTATTTTAATCTTTAGACTGTTTAAAACAAGCAATGAAGACCCACGTAGTACTCAACACAATTGATACACTCTAAAATGTGGTTTTTCCAGATCAAAATCTTGTAAAATTAAGCAAAAAAATTACTAGTTTCTAAACTGGGCATTCTGGATAGTATTAAAGGAGTAGTATGAAGTATTTTTAGGTTATTGTTGAAGCCAAACCCCAAATTTTAAATTTAGACCACAGGGTTTAAATATACCTTATAGAAAAAAAAAAAAAAAAAAAAAAAATTGGGCCATATACAGTCTGTTTTCAAAACTTAAGTTAATTTTTGTGAGGTGGCTGCTCTCCAAAAGCAATTTTGCAAAAATTTAAATCTTAACACTTCATTTGCTCACAGTATTTACACTTCTGGGGCCTGGTTCTGGTTCATTCAACAAACTAATTGGTACTTTCATGGGTAGTTATATTTGTTACAGACTACAAATAGGATTTGAAGTGTCGAGAGGTCTAGAAGGGTCTCACCCTCCAAACAGTAGGTCTTCCCTGATTTTAGTTGTAATATATTTCCACCTTTACCTGCTGCATTGTGGAAATAAAAAGCATAAGCTGAAAGTGGACATTCAAAGTCACTAACTCTCATTGCTTATTGCTAGCCTAATAGGTTAGCTTACACAAGCCAATTCATTAACTGTTCTGGTTTTCGTCTTGATTGATTGGTTGGTTTGATTTGGGGTCTTTTTTATTTAATTTCTTTTTTTCCATCAAAAGTTCAGAGATTAGAATTTATTGAAATTTTACTAGTACAGAAGAGAGAAGGTGCAAAGATCTGTGTATAGAAATATAAATTATGAATTCAGAGAAGCTCATCTTTGCTTCTAAAACTTGTGGAAAGAGAAGCTGCATACCTAAAGATGTTGGTTGCTATGTATTCTCCAGTTGCAACATCTGTGGCTTATAGCTATGGCAACAGCACTGTTCATACAGCCAGAAATGTGTAATCTTTTAAATACTGCTCATCTAAATATTTCAGAGAGCAATCAGATATTTGGATTCAAAATGTCTGAACAAATTCTTTCTGCTTAACATACCATAAACAGGTAATGACTAAAAAGCACCACACAACCCAGAGAAATCAGAATATTCTCCAGGTTTAGAATGCTAAAGTTTATTATTACAGCTCCTTTTTTAAACTTCCTTCTTTACATTTCTTTGTCTTTCTTTGTGCAAGAAAAAGTGAAAGTAGTTTTATCAGTTCAATACAGCAAAAAAGCTTCTTTTTTTTCTTTCACCTTGGTAAACAACCGAAATAAAGATTCTTCTTTTTTAACAGGACACTGAAACACATTCCTTTTACAATAATTTGGATTCTTTACTTGGAAACAAGTCTTCAATTACCATGATTTGACAGTCTAAGACCATTTTAAGTACAGCATACTATGCATTTGAAACACAGGCTTGCAACGAAATCCATCTAACCTTTCAGAAGAAGAAATTTGTAGACATCACTGTGTTTTCTTATGCTAAAGTTTTAGATAGAGCCATGAAATGTGAGGATATTCTACATGATTTTTGACAGGAGTGCTTGGGTTTGCAGGGTTTGTTCACTGAAATTCTGGAAGTTGTTAAATACTTTGCTGAGTGGGGCATCAGCAGGAAGTACACAGATGACTTAACACCTTATCCAAAATAATAGTCAATATTGATTCCTCAGATGTTCCTATGGAATTCACTGACAAATGCATTTTATTCCTGTGCTTGACTGTGTCCCAGATTAAATGGAAACAAAATATATAAAAGGAAAAGATGAGTGATCCCTCCATATATATCTGTATTCGATGTGGATGTGACTGATTTTTTTTTTTCATTTTCTTCTAGGCCTTTTCTGGAAACACAAATGCAGACAGTGTTGTGTACTATAAGCTGCAGCATTCTATTAAAGCAAGATTTCTCCGTTTTGTGCCTTTGGACTGGAATCCAAATGGCAGGATTGGAATGCGCATTGAAGTGTATGGATGCACATATAGTAAGTTTATTTCTGAGTCAGCTAAATGAAATGAATCTTCATCAATGTCTTCTGCTATCTAAGTAGCACTTGAAAGTAGATTTCTAAGACTAAATTTAATCTCAAATAAATCCAATTTAACAGGTTTATGTGCATACTTCACTATTTCTACATCAACCATCAATATGTGATGCTTATTTCCCAGTCCTTTCTGTATGAGAATGAATGATGTGGACATAATCCAATAACTGATTTAATGCAAACTCTTTCTTTTTTTTTCCATAGTCTTAAAAATTGCATCTTAACATGGTATACTTTCTATCTATCTGGAAGACAAAATATGGGAAATGTTTACGTTTTTAAGTCTGTGTTGTCTTCATCCCGAGCCAGTAAGAGTACAACTAGATTGACCTACAAATAAAAAATTGGAGGGCACTTTGAAGTTTTTATATATTCAAGGGATACTTTTAGAATAGGTTTTGTGCCCTTAATAACTGACATAAGCCTTTGGAAGTAGATTGTGTAAGTGTTGTGGTTTTATTGATTTGCTGGACAGTGTAAATATTCCTGACGTCTTCCTGTTACAGTTTTTCATCCCTGGATTAAAAATAAATAAATAAATAAATAAATCCTCTCAGTAAGTTTTTTTACTGCTTTTTTTTTTTCTTCACATCCTTTCTACATGATGGAAACAGAATTTATTTTCAGCAACTTCTTTAATTGCTTTTTGTGTATACTATGCTCTTTGTTTTTGGGGTTTTTTTTCAACTTCTTTATATAAGTTATATTTGTATGTTTGAGCTCTTTTGGATAGTCTCCATATATCTGTTTTCTATTGCCATGCATTTGTATCTGACTTTAAGTGTATATCAGGAAAATATATCTCTGAGCTTTCTGCTTTTAACTTGACTTTTTAAAATTGGTAAAAGGTAGTGAACTAAGGCTATTGAAGATTTAAACCTGGACGCAGGAGATTAGGTCACCTCAGAAATGAGGTAAGCTTCCCCATCCCAGAAAACAGACATCTCATGCCAGGAGAAGGGCCTGAAAGGCTCACACAAAACTCCTCGGTGACAGCTGTCTTGAGACTGGGAACATGACTTACATTTCCCAGAACAATCCAAGAAAACGGCCTTGAAAACTGAGTAACTGAGAAATATGACCATGAGTCAATTTACTCTGAAGTCTTTTAAGTACCAGAACAGCCAAAGTTTCAAAATGGAGGTTGAACAGATGAATTTATCATTCCCAGCTAAAATCTCATCTGAATCTTCCATTTGAGACCTGATTTCTGTGATGCGTGGTAGAAAATAGATAGAAAATTCTTTAAGCTTCACTTTAAAATTCATTGACAACTTTGCTTCTTCACAGTCCTTCACCTTGTGCATGTGATAAGATTTAAGTCCTTACTCAGTTTTGCTCTCAAACATTTTCAAACTGAAGAGCTCTCTTTTGACCATGCCTAAAATCCAGATGTTAATTGTTTACATTCACTATCATAATTTTCCCTGTCAGAACTTGCAAGATCTGCAAGATTTTCAAGAACTTGCAAGATTATGGGTCTCTTCTGTGTCATGCTTATTGACCAGCAGTGGAAAACTATGAATCTGATGGACAAATAAAGAAGAGTGTCCATGCAACTGATGAAATGAAAGCACCTAGCAGTTGTGCTAAGCAGTTATGAAATTAAAATATTTTTGTGTAGCCATTAACTATTTTTGAGGAAGATTATATATTTTTCTTTGTATTTTACATGGCACAGAATTTATTCTGTAGATGGTTTATGGAAGTAAATCAACTATATTTGTCTTCTAAGATTATGATGAATTTAAAATGAATAGTTACTTCATTCATTATTCACTATAATGCAGTATGTGAAGAACATGATGGCATCAAAAATATATAAATTTTTTTTAAGCTGGTAAGATTTTCTCTGTATTAGTGATATCAGGTGTTCTAGAAATGTTTATTTTTCCTATCTATAAATGCTGTCATTCCTGATGAATGGCAGACTTTTTATCATCTCTGTATTTATTTTGAACTGATTACCAAATGCTTTTACTAGTTAAATTCAGTGGTTACCATTGAAGACAAACCAGGCGATTATAGATTTATCATTTTAAAAACATTCAAAAATGTAAAAGTTTAATTTTTTCCAGTCTTTTTCTCCATTTATCAGGCACAATGTGGACCTGTAGTTATTGTTACAGTAATTATGCCTGGCTCTTTTTGAATGACTGTGTACTTTTGAAAGTGAGACCAGAAAAAAAAGAAAAGCAGAAATGCCAATGCTAGCTCTGATTCACAGGTTTCTCATGTCCCATTTTCTCATCCTCTCCTTCAGGGATCTCTCATTGGATCTCATTGGAGATTTTGAGAGTAAACAACCCTCTTCATTTGCCATCAAGTATGTGAACTATGTATTCAAGTGCAAATTGAATAGTGCTCCATTCGGTTTCATTCTTCAGTCTTACCTGTTAGAAGTTACACAACTAAGACTAAACTTGCAAGAACAGAAGAAGTAGATCTCTCTACTCTGTAAAGTGATGTGAAAAAATGCATGTCTCTATGTCCTAAAGAAGTCATTACTGTCTTAGTGAAGTCATACTTACAGGGCAAATTTTGACACCACTTCAAATCTGCTGTCTTCCAGTCAAATGCCTGCTCAGAATAACTTTGCCTAGTATTCTCAAAAATATTGTTTCCCCTTTAATTACAGTCTCATTGAGGCTTGGCAATACTCATTATATTTTCCTAGAGTTTGCTTCTGCATTTATGGAGTAGAAAAGCGAAATAAGGATAGTCATGGACTTACACGAAACATTAGAAGAGTTCCCTGCATTTTTTTTTTCTGTTGAGTTCTTCTCCCTCCTCACTCTACTGTTTCCGTAATGTTTCTGAGTTTTATTATTCATGTTCTCCAGTCATTTAAAGAAAGGAAAGGAAGAGAGGAGTGAGGGAGGCAGGCAGGCAGGAAGGGAGGCAGGAAGGCAGGGAGGAAGGAAGGAAGGAAGGGATTTTCTCCCTCCAGATGTTAAACCTGCCTTCATAAGAACTGATAAAATATCTGCTTGTGCCATGACTGCACTCAAATAGTCTGTGCTGAACCTCAGCCTAAAATCTGTCTGAAGCCTCTGCCTGATAGTACTTTCTATTTGGTGTGTAGAAAAGAGAACAGTGAATCTCTACTGACATTTCCTGTGTCTTGTTCCTGAAATGCCAGACTGTGACAATTAAGCCATGTAAAACACAGTTCAGGTTAAGCTATGTCATGACGCTAAAAAAAAAAAAAAAAAGCATATTAGAAATGTGTTTAGCTTACAATTTCCCCTCTTCATTACAATATTCTCTTATTTCATTCTCTGAAAACCAATGGTCTAAAACTAGTGCTCCAGAACAGTGTAAGGGATTTTGGAAAGCTGTATAAATGTTGTTTATACTCTTGTCCCAATAACTAATAAGAAGAGTATGTTCCCAATCTTTAGTTACCATTATCTAGTAAGAATGTCTCGAGTTAACTGGTTTGATCGATGTATATAAATAAGTGGTCTTATTGGAGTCTTTATTGAAGCTATTCTGCATCACATTCATTATTTTAATTCAACATTGATTAATATTTTTGCTGTCCACATTCATTCAATGACAAAATGAAGTAAAATAGTTAGTCTCGGATTCATATTTAGGTAGAATATCATATTTATTCATTGTACATTTGATAAATGAATTCTTCATCATCAGGATATAAAGAAATTCAAGAAACTGTATTTAAAACATAACTGCATTCACTTAACAAGAGCTATAAATGAAATATAAATTACTAACCAAAAGTACAAGAGTTAATTTGAATTAATTTCATTCCCATGCTGACTATATGGAGAAATATTTTAGTGAAATTATATAAAGTTAGTAAATAGATAATGAGTTTGCCTTATCTTGCAAGAAGTTAACCAGTCAATTGAGAAAACTTCATATTTTATGGAGTGTCCTTTACATCTTTATTCACTTCAAAAATGTATTTTTCAAGGCTAATTACTTTTTTCTTCATTACATATGAACTGTGAATACTCTATGAGCTTTTTATAGTGTTATCAGTTCCTTTGTGTGTGTCTTGTTCAATCTGTACTGATTTTGACAGATATTTTTTATACTATTGGGATAAAATTAGCTAGCCCTATTCCCTTCCTGAAGGTCAGCAGCAGCATTGGTGGCTTTTTTGGGTTGGGTTGGGTTTTTTTGTTTGGTTTTTTGTTTGGTTTTTTTTGTTTGGTTTTTTGTTTGGGGGGGGTTGTTTGTTTGTTGGTTTTTGTTTTGTTTTTGGTTGGGTTTTTTTGTTTGTTTTGTCTTGACTTTGTTCATTGGAATGAGTTGCAGGTAAATTAATAGAGATTTTCAGCCTAAGAATACAAGTGAGAACAGAAATGGTCAAAGTACTTTATACCTCCAAGGAAAGGAAGACCTACCTTTCATCATATTATTCAGAACATTATTAGATTTGAATAAAGGCCAGATCTCTTCTCACATGGTTTTATTATCTAGTTATACCATCACCATTAAAACACAACAGTGTTATGGGGAAGAAATAAAGGGTGACTTACTGTGCACAAGTGGATCCAGAAATGTTAGTGATGGAACTTCATATCAAATTGAAGTAACATGCAACTGTTTCTTTTAGACATAGTGTTATACATTATCTTTCATTTCTTTACTTCTAGGGTCTGAGGTGGTTGGCTTTGATGGGAAAAGTTGTCTAATTTACACATTAAATAAAAAACTCATTAATGCACAGAAAGATGTGATTTCTCTGAAGTTTAAGACAATGCAAAGTGATGGAATTCTCCTCCACAGAGAAGGACAAAATGGAGACCACATCACCATGGAATTAACTAAAGGGAAGCTGTCCCTACTCATTAATTTAGGTAACAGCTATAGTCTCATAAAGTCTAATGTAGTTATTAGGCATTATTTGACTAAAACTTCTCTTAAACTGTTAAGTGAATTTTAATGTATAAAGTATGATAAACTAGTAGTATATTTTTGAATAATTATATTTTTGAATGAAATTAATAGTTTTTATTTTTCTTCTTTCAAGGTGATACTAAAACTCATCCTTCTAATGCCCAAATTAATATTACGCTGGGCAGCCTTTTGGATGATCAGCACTGGCATTCTGTTCTCATTGAGCATTTTAACAATCAAGTAAACTTTACAGTGGATAAACACACTCATCATTTTCATGCAAAAGGAGAATTCAGTTATTTGGACCTTGATTATGAGGTGTGAAAATTACCTTTCCTTTATTACATTTTTTACCTTTGTTATGCAAATGCACTGAAACAGGCAAAGGAAACAGAATTTAAGGAAGTTTGTAGTCCTTAAGACCCTGGGGATTTTCTGTCTGTTAAAGGAATGAATCAAAGAAAACGAGATATTCTTGGAGCACGAATCTTCCACTAGACTCTCAACTCAGTACATTGAAAGGACCATCTTTTTCATCTCAGAATTCATTATTTTAATACGTTTGTTTCAGTAGAGCTGCAAATGTGATAAACAATGTTGTAAACAGAATGAATGAGACCTAATTCAATGCTATTATTTAATGAATATTAATGTTTGAATATCAAACTAGATGAAAATGGCAATATATCAACATAAAACCATTTTAGAAATGTTTATATCAATACTTAAATCCCTGTTAGATCTAAAAATTATACTGTGAAAAAATCTTGCTTGCACAAATAGTAGGTGAACGAGAAGTAGTAGATGAAATACGCTGTGAATTTTTCCTGCCTGTGGATAAAAATGCCACTATTTCACAGTTGTAATGTGATGACTGGTTGCTTTATGTTTGCCCTGTACTGCTTGTTGGATAAGACAATGAGTGATAGAGCAGAGTGTCTGGAACCCGCAGACTTTATTGTTCTCATTCGAATTTTTAAGCATTTAGAGTGAGATATCATGCTGCTCTGTGTCTGCATTATTCCATTTCAAAAATATCTGCTCAGAATTTCAGAACATAAACCATGATATCAAAGTTTGGAGGATCATATTAATTTAAAAAAGAGTGATAAAGAAAAAACTGTTTGACAAATAGATATCTTTTACTAAATCAGTCAATATTACAAATTAAATTTTCATTTTGTCCACCACGCGCTGCAGTTTGAAATATATATTGCTAACACAAGTAAAAAGAAACCATAAAAACATTCAAAAAAGAACAAACTACCATTTGTATAATTGCATTTCTGACTGTAAAATTTTATTAATTTAATAACTTTATGAAATATATTTTATTTGGATTGATTTCTTTTGGTAAAGTTATTTTAAACATAGAGTAAAATTTTAAAATTAAAAGTTTAATAGTTTAGACTGACCTTTTTTGCAATCTTGTCTGGAATAGCTTTGAATTATGTGAGCTCAAATGTTCACTTATACTGGAATCCTATTTCAGATGGTGTCCAAGAGTTAAAACATAGACTAGAGCAGATCTAAGGTCACTCTTGTGGCAATGCTTTTCTAAAATAATTTACTCCTTTCTAGAAGCTTTGGCCTTAGGGCAGGGACATATTTAGACAGAATGATATTCTTGAATTTAGTAGCTCTCAATGCCTTTTTATTTTTATTAAATCTTCCAATTTCTTTCTGAAACTAAGTAATTTTACTGCACCATACAAAAGAACTGCACAGCCTAAACATTTTCAAGGGAAAAATGTACCTCTTTTAGTTTGTTTCAAATTTGTTCTAGAATAGTGTAGTTTAATGCACTCTTGTTCTCTATTATGGTAGTTATGGTGTGCACAGAGTGAAGTCTCAAGTTTCTAAAGAAATTGCTGCTAATTTTCTTCTGCCTTTTTACACTGTTTTGCATAATCTCCATGTACTTGGCCTTGTCCTTCTTCTCCTTGGTTTTGCAGCTTGGTTTAATGGACTCTGAAAACTGATCAAGGCACTGCTAACAGACATAGGAAGAAGAAAAAAAGCCAAAATGTCGGAATAATTTGCTACCTACATCTGACTTGATATAGCAGAATTCTTTAGCCTATTTTTAAAATATGTATATGTGATACAGTGAAATACATAAGAAGTAGCAGATTCATTATAGGCCAGTATTTGACTTCTGCTCTTACAGTATAGTCAACTTCTTTTCTTGGACAATTACTTAACAGTATTATTGATTTCTCTTCTCTTTCTAAGCTCAGCTTTGGAGGGATCCCAGTGCCTGGAAAATCAGGGACATTATCACGGAGGAACTTTCATGGGTGTTTTGAAAATATTTATTATAATGGAGTGAACATTATTGACCTGGCCAGGAAACATAAATCTCAGATCTACATTGTGGTAAGAGATTCGTAGTTAAGAAAGAATAAATAACTAAAACAGAGAAAAAGATCACAACCATTTTCAAATTCAACCTGTTACCACACATTTCTAGTAAAGTCTATGTTAGGTAATGAAAGAAAAAGAAAGTAATTACTAAGTTGGGCTATTTTTCCCTTTATGCTGTTTAGACTCATCCTTGTACAAAGGGCAGGATGGATTTTAGCTGATATTTAGATGTGTCTGATGTCACAGTGTTGTGTGTTACCTAACTGGGTGACAAAAGTCAGTGAGTAACAAGATGCATGAGAAACCGTCAAATTTTGGCTTTGTACCATAGTAATAAGAATACGTGCCTGGCTAAGAAGAGCACCAGCAGTACACTTTTAAAGGTCTTTATAGCTGAGGACACTGATCCACTTTGCTTTGTCCAGAGCATTATAATTTTGACAGATAAGTTCTCATTTTCAATTTATGCTGACTTTGTCTGAGGACCTGTAGTCTAAGTTGGTAGCTTTATTGCATTTATTGTGACATGGACAACAGTCATATTATCCAAGTTCCTACCTTTTGGAAAAACAACTCCATTAACAAAACAAATGTCTTCTGTGTTACAAAAGGCTTTCTAGAAAATTTATTAAGTCCTTTTGCTGTTGGTTTTGTTGTTGTTTTGTTTTATTTTGTTTTGTTTCATTTCGTTTTTCACTAATACAACAAGGGTCATCTCTGTTTGCAGAATGTACTTATTTAGTAGCAGGAAATGCAGAAGTATAGAAATCAGCTCAGAATAATTAAAAATATATTAAATGCTTTCATGATCCAAATATTTTAACTTGGATTTCTGTTCAGAATATGAAGACTCAAATTTGGTTCTTTGTCATGGAAGAAATTGATGAGAGGTGTCTCTTTGCATTTGAAATTCACCTGAAATATTCCAAAATTAACTAAGCTGGTACCTCTGCATAATATTCTGTCCATGATGCTTATGAATACTGGGGAATGGGCAATTATAGTGGGCTCTGGGTGGACTAGTGGAAGGGGATCTATGAAATTTTCTGTAATAGGAAATATCAATATTTTTATGTCAGATATTTTAAATTTTTGTTCTACTTTCAATTCTATTTAGGAGATGTTTCATAATGTAAATATTACAGAAAGAATCCCTCTTATAACAGAATCCCTGTTAAATAGGCACTTTACTGGGGGAATCTGCAAATGGCCAGCTTTTAACATTTAAAAAGGTTTATTAATCCGATGAGTACCTTTTTAGTATGTGTCAGTTATGCTGACTATTCATGTCTGTACAGCTGAGTTCATAAGACAAACCTTTTACTTATTTATGTATTTTCCTGGAAGCAAATGAAAACCCATAAACTTTGATACTTTGCCACACCAGGGACTAGTGAGTATTTTTCTTAAATTGATTTTAAAGCTTCTTACTGTGCAGTCAAAGTTTTATGTACACTCAAAAGTTTAAAACCTCTTAGTGTTGAACTGAAATTGAGAATACATTAAATTCCAAAAACATTAATCTTTGTTAATCCTTTCTCCAGAAGAAATTAGTTATATTTCAAATGGTGTCAGCAAGTCATTAGATCAGAGTGCACAGTGTACTACTATCAAGCACCATAAACTCTTAACACCAGATGCAAAAAATGCATTATTCCTATTCCACATTTCTTATCTGCATCACTCAGTACAAGTACAAATGCAGGTTACTCTCAGAGTTTCTCAATGAATTCAACTGCAAGTTTACTTAAGAAACAGTTGTTTAAGAAGAAGGTAAGCACAAAATAAATGCTAGATGCATAAATCCAACTAATCATCAAGTACATATGGGCCTGCTTGAAAACACATTCCCTCTTAATTTAAGAAGTATGTGTTGTGCATTTGTAAGTAGTAGAAGTTTATATATGGAATTTTTCTGTTTGTGAAAACAAATACTGAAATTGGTGCACATCTCCAATTGCATTTATTTGGAAATAGTTTTTTTTTTCTTAAATTGAGCACCATCTTAAACAATCAATGCCAGCTCAACATTTTTCTCTGCATCCTAGCATTTAGACCCACGTAAGTGTTTACATGCAGTCAGTGGCATGGCTTTTATTTGTCATTGAAGAATTTGTCAAGTCCCTAATGCTTACTGAGGCTGAGCCAAACTAGGAACAAAGCAGGTCATTCTAACTCCTGAAGTAGCATTAAATTGGCCTCATAATTTAGGAACTTACGTCATTCCCTCAAAGCTCCTTGCCACACTTTGTGCAGACAGATGAATCTATTCTGGTCAGACAACTGCGTTAACATTTCTCAAACTGGTGACGTTCATGTTTGATTTTTAGACTAATACATTCAGGTACTATGTACCATGTTTTGAAACTGCAGTTTCCATGGAGAAATTCTCTTGGATCTTCCTAATGCTGTATTTGTTTTATTCCTTCCTAGGGCAATGTGTCCTTCTCATGTTTAGAGCCACAGGTGGTTCCTGTTACATTTCTGAGCTCCAGCAGTTTCCTGGCACTGCCAGGCACATCAGGGCAAGATGAAGTATTTGTCAGTTTTCAGTTTCGCACTTGGAACAAGGAAGGACTTCTATTATCCAGTAAACTGCACCAGTCTTCAAGTGGTTTCTTCTTATTTCTGAGTGATGGGAGAGTCAAAATCAATCTTCATAAAACAGGAAGAGTACTGAGTGACATCGCTGCAGGTAACAGAAATGAAGAAAAAAATTCCAAGACTTCTATGCATGAAAGAAAAAAAAAAAAGGTTATTTACTTAGTACTTGCTTTCTAGACTGATTTTTATGATTAGTTTGTGTGCAACTGTGCTTCACTTGTGAGAATTTTACACCCAGTTATTTGTAAATGCTTTCTTTTCTCAAGCTTACCTATTTTTTTTTTCCCCACGAGTGAGCAGAAATTACTTGCAGTAATATAGACTGAAAATTTGAGTCCTTAGCTTAACATGCATACAATATGTACAGCTCATGTGTATAACCTGGGAAATCTAAGCAGCTCTTTCAGTTGTGAAGTGTAAGAAATTTAGTCTCTTACTCTGTCAAGCTAAGTCATTAAGATGTTTTTTGCCATTTGTCAGTACTTTCAAAAGGTAAGAAGTAACTAACGTTTTTATACAGTTATACATAACTATAAATAACATGTCTATTATTTTTTAGAATTGTCAATTGCAGATGTATCCATTAAACTGAGACAGTGGATGTCCAATACCACATTGTGTTTCAGAAAACCAGGGCAAGTTTGAGTCTATGATTAAAAAAAAAAAGGGAACTTGAAGAAAATGAGAGCTAAAGGGTCATTTTTGTAGTTAAACACTGAATTAAGACTAGATCATCTGCTTTTGGTAGTGCACTTCTAAGCATCTCACAGGGTAAAACAGATTTTCAGAAAGCTAGTGCCTTCTAGTCTTCTGATGAGTAATTTCACCCTTGGCAAACAAATATGTCAAGACAAAAGGATGAAGCAACTATGTGATACACAGTCATGCTAGAGAGTATTCAGTTGGGCTTTGAAGTAGATTCCAACTTTAACTTTCTCTCTGCGTGGCAAGAATGGGACTAACTCTTTCACAAAGAATCTCTTCAGTTTTTCTGAGCACCGTTGGCACTTGATGTGAGAACAAGACTGTTGGCCCAGTCAGGAATCTCCATCTTTAGAAAATAGGAGAGCAGGACAGAAAAGCCTCATCTCCACCTTTGAAGGCTTTTTATAAAGTGCTGAGATCCAGTAACATCTCCATCTAATAATATTGTCACCTTCACCTACCAGCACTTCATCATTATTATACTGTTCTCTGACATTTCACGTATCACAGCTGCCTTAGAGCTTGTCATCGTTTATGCAAACAAATTGAATTTTGTCCTTTACTTGTAGATGGATTATATGATGTGATATGATATGATGAGTCCTCAGACAGGAAATCTGCATAGTAGAGATTAGGTGGATAAAAGGGATTACAAGGAATAAATGAGGATAAGGAAATTGAGGCTGGAGTTGGAGTGGTTTCTGTACAGACAAAGATGACCCGAATCCACTAGCTGGAGGAATGTACTGTAGAAGCAATGGTGAATTTGGATGCAGAAAACATATTTATGATACCCAAAACATCACTTGATCTTTGACTTATTTTAAACCATACAAAATCATGTGTTTTCCATATCATATTCATAAAGCAGAATATTATCAATGTAAAAGAAGCCAAGTTTGTTCCAGTTATATAATTAAAAACAAGTGAGAAACCCCTAAACTAGTTATAATCAGTATAAAGACAAAGTAAGAAGAGGGGGAATGGGGGAAGAGAGAAGGGGAAAGAGAGAAGGGGGAAAGGGGAGGGGGCGGGAGGAGGGAGAAGCGGAAGGGGAGGGGAAGAGAAGAAGAAAGAGAGAGAGAAGGAAACTGGCAGGTTCATTATGTTTCTACAGGTGTATAATGATTACAAGTAAAATTTTAAACCATTGATTATTTTAACTCAGAAAAAGACTATAAGCCTCTAATGACCATAGATAATGTTGAAATTTACATAAATGCTTTGATCCTTTTCCTGTGGGTGATAATGGGAATGGCACTGGTATTTTTTATTATCTAAAATAACTGATGCACAAAGAGTACCACTTTCATGACAAGAGATTTCCCTAGGCTTACCTTTTGAAAATGTCAATTTCTTAGTAAGAATGTCAGTGGTATGTAGTTAGCAGTGATGAATTTGACTTTTTAGGAGTTATTTCAATTGCTGTTCAATTAGGTGATGTATGTTAAAGAAACTGTTGCTGTGCACTGTCATTTTAACAGACTGGCTTATGGTGGTCGCACTTTTGACAGCTGTAGGTAGACTTGCACATGGTGCAATTTATTCAATTTCAAAGCTGCAAAGCAATATATAAAATATTAGCATAAACATCCCAAAATAAATCTTGACATTCTATGCTGAAACAGAATTTAATGCTCTCATGCTAGGTTAAGCTTTCTGTTCATAAAGTCTAACAGGAGGAATTGTGTTTGTCTTTGTGGAGGCAAACGCTACAGAAAAATCATCTTATTCTCTTCTGAGAAGGAATTTATCTAACCAAACCATATGGGAAACTTTTCATTGAGTTTTTGAAGTGTTTGTTGTAACAATCACTGAAGCAATTCAAGTCTGCATTTGGAGATTGAGTAATTAAATTATGGATGGTTGGACAGAAGATTTGCTCCCCTGCAGGCGAGGACTTGTGACCTGACTTTAACACGTACATGCACACACACATAATATTTGATAATTAAAGCAAAGCATATTTCTTTATGCACAAGTTTTAAATTAATTATCCTCTGTTTTTGAAGAATTTCTTTAACTATATAAAACTGAGGAGAATGGCATGTTAATTCATAAATAATTAGGTTATAGTAAATTCTATCTTTCTTTTGCAGAATGGTTGCCTAATGTCTTTCATTTGTAGCCTCTTTTGCACATCAAATATTCACAAAGAAATAAAAAAAGATTTAAAGAAAAAGAAAAACCAACACAAAGTTAATTTGTTTTGAATTATGAGACCAAATTGAATTACAATATGTGTAAATGTTAGATCTTATTACTCTGTTTCTTCTATGACCCTCTATTTCTATTCAGCTTCTAATTTCCATGCAGCTTTTAATTTAGTGATGTTAATAATAATGGAGTTTCATTGTTATACTTCGGACTAATCTATAAATTACTTCCTCTAAACTTTTTCTTTGTTTCTCACTGATCTCCTAATAATCTATATACACTGTATTTTATAAATGTGTTCCTGTGGTCAGTTATCATTGTTCTGCAAGACTTCCCGTAAACCCTATTTTAATACTTAGATTTAATGGAACTAATGGGAAAAAATGGATATTTTGTTTAACAGCTGCCTTATTATGAACTAATAAATTAATTGTTTTGTTTTTCCACCTTGTTTCTGGTTAAGCATTTTTCTACCCCATAGCAGAGCAGCAGACAAAATATAAGTTTCAGATGGAATGTAGAGGCCTCTTCCACTTAGATGTTGTACGACTCAGTGGCTCCACACAAGCAAATGAGAATTTAGTTAAGGTTCTAAATTCAAAGGCTAAGATGAACAGTTTCCATCAGAGTGTCTTGTGCTCCCATAATGACATTCCTTAGTTCTCAGACTTAATAAAAGAGATTTCTAGGAAGTCTTAACTTCCCAGAAATTAAAATTGTTAAATATCTCTAATCATACCAACCTCTAAGAAGGGGAGATAAAATATTCTGTCCAAAATCATATAGTAGATCAGTAGGGTGAATTACAATCAACAAAACAAACAGTGCAAAATTCATATTATTAATTGTCCAGTAAAAAAAACACCTGATGGTCTGAAATACAATTCTTTATATGTTAGGACAGTCTCTTACCTACCTTCACAGTCAAATACTGGAATATGGTTCACCCACCAGAACAAGATGCTACCGATGCAGGATGCACTAGTAAGAATTAAAAGTAGTTATCCTTGTAACAATTAAAATAAAGTGTCAGTTTATTGCTGGATTTAGTGTTTTCAGTAATGACATATGTAATGAGATCAAGTGTATCCTCATCAAGTTTGCTGATGACACCAACCTGAGTGGTGCAGTAGATTCGCTTTAGGGAAGGAATGTAGATTTGAGTATGGAGAGCACTTGATAGACTTGAAGAATGGATCCATGTGAAACTCATGGAGCTCAACAAAGCCGAATGCAAGTTCCTGCACCTGGGTTTGAGTGCCCCCCAGTATCAGTACAGGATGGCAGAGGATGGGATTGAGAGCAGGCCAAGAAGAATGTGGGGGTGGTGGTAGGTGAGACCCCATCTCAAGACCTGCTTCAAGCTCTAGAGTCCCCTATGCAAGAAAAACATGGTCATGCTAGAGGGAGACTGGAATCGGGCCATGAGAATAATGGGAGGGCTAGAGCATGTCTCCATAAAGACCAACTCAGAGAGTAAGTATTGTTCAACTTGGAAAAAAAAAAGGGTTTAGGGAGACCTTACTGTGGTGTTTCAGTACTTAAGAGAAGGTCTATAACGGAGATTTTTATTCTTTTTTCCTCCAAGGATCTGTAGTGGCAGAACAAGAGGTAACAATTTTAAAGTGAAACAGGTTATATTTACATGTTCCAGTCCTGGAAGTGTTCCAAGCTTCAATGTTGTATGGGGGCCTTGGCAACCAGATCCCTGCAAAAAACGACCCTGCAAAGAGGGACGTTGATCAAACTGTTTTTTAAAGGTCATTTGCAGCCCCAAATGCTGTGTGATTCTTGTTCCTTGATTTCTACAGGAAAAAGATAATGTATTAAAGAGATGTGACCAGAAAACTTCAATCGCTTGAAGGAACCATAAGAATCGAGGGCTAAAGCAAAATGTTTAGGATTTCTTGTTATGAGTTCCCTAATAAATATGTTGATTGAAGTAAGGAAAAAGTTAGAGAAAAGGTATATAGGAGTAATATTATCTTAAATATATTGGAAATACTATCTAGGTGATAGTTCATCTGAGTTTGCAATGTCCTTTTAGGGTTTATCTTTTCATTGTATGACAATCTTGGATTTAGATTATGTAGTCAACCTTCTGTGGACCCTAGTTACGCTATAATTTAGCTATTCGAACCTTCTTCTCTTTCTCTTTTTATTTCTTTTCTTTCTCTTTGAATGTGTCTCTTAACTCATGGACTGTTACTCCTGCATATACAACATATTCTAGAGATGAGTACATAAATGCATGAAATTTCAAGAGGGAAATCACAGATCACAAATTATAAGCACTCTGTGGTACAAGAAAAGACTTTGACTAATTTAAAGGCTTTATTCTTTTTTCTTCACTGAAAGAAATATCTCTGTTCTGAAGAACACTCAAGAACATGATTGTCTTTAAGCACGTGTCAAAGAGAATAATGTGGTGACATGCTGCCCTGTGTAGAATTTATTTATGTATACATAAGTGCTTTCCAGAATCAGGGCTATAGGTTTATTCCTTTGTGGCACCTTACACCTACACAGCCAGAGGTAATGGAAATTTTTGGTTGTGGCTAAAGTCTCAGAATATTTTCCCATACATGTCCAGTAAAAGAATCAACTGAAAACAAAATTTTCTTGTGATATTGACATGATGATGACTGAAGCTTTCAGCATCTAGAGCATTTTGCTATTTTCCCATGTTGTAATATAATGACTACTTTTTATTTTAAAATATGAAGAAATCTCTTGTAACAGTGTAATAAAAATATGTATTATGTGTAAAATACTGCAGCAGCATCACAATGATATTTTAATGATAACCTCCTTGGATTGGGAGGATACTCTTCACAGTCATTACGTTAAATGGATGTATTACAAATAATTTGGCTGCAGAAGTAGTACTACAAGAGTAAGTCTTAGTCACTGAAGTACCTTTATTGTTTTATTTATAAAATGGGAAGGTAGGTTCTGTCTTCACAAAACATGCTTGTGCTTATTTAGTTCTTTTTCATTTCTTTCTCTTTGGAGATTTTACATGGGCTATGATTGCTCTCATGGTTCCTTCTCCTTTCAGCTCTAAAACATTTGGATAGTATAACAATAAGTGGAAGTTTATACTGATTTGGGGGGTTTATTTTTCTTTCAGGTGCTGGATTAAATAATGGCCAGTGGCATTCTGTCTCTCTCTCTATCAAAAGGAATCGTATCAGTGTAAGAGTGGACAGTGATGTGACCTCGTCTGCTCATGCCATCATACCTCTGCAGATTTATTCAGATGTTTTCTACTTTGGAGGTGAAATATTGTTGTTTGTTTATATTGGCAATAACCAACAGTTACACAGCAATTTTTCCTGAAATATCTAATCAAATGAAAAGAGTTGTTTGGCTTGCTTCAAGTTTGTTTTTTTTTTTTGCCTAGCTTGGTTCAGGCACTGTTATGATGTTTTTAGTTTCAGTTTCCTTTGATTTTTACCATGTTGAGTAGAATAAATCACCACCCTGAATCCTTGGTCACATTTTAGATTGTCGTAACTTGTATGGTGTTCTGAGAAAGTTCTGAGAAAACTGAGAAGGTTGTATACAAAACACTAAATTAATATAGACCCCTGTCATTGTCCACGGATCACTTGCCATGAAACAATGGGTTTTAATGAAATTTCATACTCACAGGCATACTGTTAGTACAGTAACAGCTACATGAACATTCACATGATTTTTCACCTCTGGCATCTACCCTTTTCTACTAAAAATACCCCTTGACTTGGTTAATAATCAGTGAAATCAGAGAAAGATGCAAAATATTAGTCTTGAATAACTCTCATATGTTGGTTCAGGTTCCCAGATCTCTGATTAGGTGATTTTCATCATTGCAGGGTTGATGGCACAGATGAACAGTTCAGAAGGGATGTGGGCAGTTACAGAAAGCAGCATATTCAATTAAGTTGTACAAGGACATTTCTATTTGTGTTTTGCAGTGTGGAGAGGGCAAAATAATTCCAGGAATACTGGAAGTACCAGCTGCATATCTACCCCTCCGGTTCTCTGATCTCAGCCTTATCACTGAAATATGCAGCTCATGCATCTAATACAAAGTTAGGGAATGCTAGAAGTGGGTTTCTGAGTTTAGAAGATTCTTTATTAAATTTTCATGTTATATACTACTGTCAAAATGCAGACAATGCATTTTTACTTTCTTTCCAACTTTATATGAATATTTACCATGTTTGTGCTGTTTGTTAAAATGTGAGTATCAGCCTTTCAATGGAGATGTCCTGGGGTCATGGTGATTTGTTTACTTGTTTTAATGAATACAAATTATGCAGGAAATGTGTATACTTAACTAGGAAAATGTGTAATAAACATGAAAATAATTTAGTGTTATGTCAGCTCAATTTCTAGTCATGCCATCAGCAAGGATCTATAATCTCTCTCAGTTCTTGTAATAATAACTCACTGCAATTGTAAGGGAAAATGAAACCATTTAATATTGCAATAAGCACATAATATAAATTTAATGATTAAAGTATTTGTTCTTATCTTTAATATTCAGTCTACAATTGTAAGGAAATATGATTTAATTAATGTTAATTGTATTTGTCTCTTATCTAACAGAAGACAATTTTTGAAAAAGAGACACCAAGAAAAATATCTGAGACACAATTTTGTGAAATAGCTATGTCTAAAAATTGTAAACTTTTGCTACTTTCTCTGGCGTTTATTGATTTATTTAGCTATCCTTTGCTTATTTATTAGTTTATTTTAACTATACTGAAAGTATTTCATTCTTAAAAGAGCACCATATTTTTCACCAGAAATGACAGAATTTTTGTTACTGTTCAACTGTAGAATGCTGTAAAGCATGTGGTTAGACCTGTAATTAATTTGTTGGTGTGTGGTGCTGAACATACTGTGCTCCTATTTTGACTTTTGCAAGTCTGCATATTTGTTGTTCTTAAAGAAACACACCAAACAGATAATAAACACTTACCTTTAGAAACATGGTAATTTTGAAATTTGGTTCCTGAACAAAGCTATACACACTGAAAATCTATTTATTTTTTATATTTTAATTTTAATTCATTTTCTAATCTATATTTCTCAAAAATATATCTATTTTTAGATATAGACTCCCTTAAATATATTTAGTAGTTTCCACCATCATTTTGCTTTCCTGTATCATAAGCCTCTCCACTGTCTTTACAGGACTTCAAAAGTACCCATTAGCTCTGTGCAACAGAAAAGTGTCTTAAAACTCACTGCTTCCTAACAGCCTGAAACAAGAAGATCTTCAAATGCTGTGAACCAGAATGCAGTATTGTTGGACTAAGATCAAAGGATGACCCTTGTATATCACTGCAGAAACAATAATACCCCTTGGAAGAAAGACAAATAAAAACTATTTAAGCATTGTAGGGCTGTGTTTAGCTGCCACTGGGAAAAACTGCTCAATGGACAAAGTCTAAATCAAATCAGGATTAAAACAATTTATTTATTTACTACAAATATTTAATTTTTGGCAGTCAGTGAACAAGACATTTCAGGATCAGTAAGACAGTAGATAAACCGTAATATTAGATTCTTACAGAGTGGGGACATCCAGATGATATGTAGTCTAAGCCTCTGTTCTAAACTAGTTGGATTAGATGAAGATATACAGGGATTTTACCACTCAAGGCTTGTACAGCTGCAAAGATGGAAATCTTATAACTTCTTGGGGCAAATTGTTCTGATATGGACCACTGTCACAGTAAAAACACTTGTTGCTTGTGTCTTACGCCCTATGATCCAAATTTTCAGGTTTTTAGTTTTGTCCTTTGCCTCTTGTCCTGTCACCATGCACTGCTGGAAATAGTCTTGCTCCATCTTCTCTATGCCATCTTATTGGATAGCTTTATCTTCTCTTCTTAAGACAGAGTAGGCCCAGATCTCTCAGCCTCTCCTCATAAGTGCATTCAGCTTCCAGACATCTTAGAGGCCTCCTCTGGCCTTACTCTGGGACATGGATGTCCTTCCTGTACTAGGGGGCCCAGAACTACAGCACTCCAGATAGGGCCATGTAGCAGGAAGAACCACTTCCCAACACTTGCTGAGTACGCTCTGTAGTACATCCCAAAATGTATGCCTTCCCAAAGTCTTCTGTGCTGCAAGAGCACTCCCACAGCTTATATTGCACTTGATGGTCACTGGGATCTCAGACCTGTCTCTGGACAGCTATTCTCCAGTTTGGATAGTTGCTAGGATTTGTTCCATTTCAGATTAAAAATCTTGATCTTGTTCTTAATGAATTTCCTGACATTCGTGTCCAGGCCCCTTTGAAGCGCATCCCTGTTCTCCAACATTTTTTCCGTGCCCCTGGTTTGGTATCAGCTGCAGTCTTGCTGAAAGTGCACGCTGTCTCATCATCCAGGTCATTAATCAAAATATTATAGATGTAACTACTCATCTGTGAAGACTCTTCTGCTCAGTGATCATCAGCTGTTCTTTGCAGCATCAACTGCTGCTTGTCCCACCCATATAGATCATGAATCCGGTGATAGGGAAACTATAGAAAACTTCCAAGTCTTTGCTAAAGTATGCAGTGCTCAGTGCTCTCCCCGTATCTATACTGCCCATTACATCAGAAAAGAAAATTCTCAGACAGGCACGATTTGACCTTGAAGCTAAGGTCAACTTCTTGTCCTTTGCATGTTTAGAAATGGCTTTAAGAAGTTTTGCCCTATGAACAGGTACTGCAATAAGACTAAGTGCCCTCTAGTTTATTGAAGATGGGTGTAACATCTGCCTTTTCCAATTATTGAGAAGTGCAGCATATTACCAAGACCCTTTGAGGATTAAAATGTTAATGAATTCACAATGACAATTGTTAAAATGGCATTGACCAGCTCCTGCAGCACCCTCAGGTGCACCTTGGGTTCATTGTTCCTTTACTACAGTCTTTTTTTCATGCTCTGCTTAGATATGGGAATCCTAAGAATCAGTTTCACTAATGAAGAAAAAGACCATGAAGAAAACAATTCTTTTCTAGACCCTTGTCACTAAGTCCCCTGCCCCATGGAATATATGAATGATATGCATAATCTCTTTAGCCTTCCATATCTTAGTGTTGTACCTACAGAAACCTTTTTGTTGCACTTCAACTTCCTTGGCAAGTTTTATCTCTTGGTTTCCTAACTGTATTCCTAGACATGCAGGCAATGTCTTTATATTCCCCTCTATGTTGGGTGTCCCTGCTACCACATTTGGAGTGCTTTATTCTGTGTCTGCACTCACTCAGGAGCTCCATGTTTATGTTTTCAGGCCTTATGCCACATTTCCTTAACTATTTTGGTATTGCTATGGACTTCTCTTTCGCTCTAAAGAGCTTTCTTGTTGAAGCTATCCATCCCTTTTGCTCTCCAAGGCAATTTCTAATGGTATCCTCAAAACAGATCCTTAACAGAAAAAAAATGGCTCTTCTGAAGTGCAGGATTATAATTCTGGAGTTTTACTTCTTTCTCTCTTCCCTGTGGTTCATAAACTCTACAGCTGCTTCTTCATGTTTGCTGTAACCAAGACTGTCCTTGGTCTTTAAATTTTCAACGATTTCTTCCTTGTCCATGGAGCTTCTCTCCTAGTTGAGTCACTGATGATCTGCAACAAGAGGTTTCAGTACCTTACAAAATCTTAACAGCTGATAACTTAACACTGCACTTAGTAACTGATTTTTTTTTTTTAGTTGACTTCAATTTTGACTTAAAACTTGTTCAAATCATATGACCTTGGATTGTAACCTAGTATTCTGGGACTAAGATCTCCCAGTCAACCTGTTCCTATCTTGGTTCCACGCATTGCTTGGGAACTTCTGTTTAGGTTATCCTTAATGAATTTTTTAGTGATGTTTTGCATATGCTTTAAACATGGTAAGACGGCAGAGCAGTATTTCTTTTCAGTCATGTAACCATGGCTGATCAGAAGAGCTTCTGGCTAAAGTTCTCCAACTACAAAGTTTAAAACTTGTGGAGGTTATACAAGGTCGATTTACTTTTGGAATATATAATTTTTTTCAATAAAATATTTCTTTTCAGCTCCAGTTTTTATTCTTCTTTCAGGTTGTCCTAGCAGTGGAAACATTTCTGAATGTAATACCTCATTTGGTGGTTTTCAAGGATGCATGCGACTTATTTCCATTGGTAACAAAGCAGTGGATATGATCTCTATTCAGCAAAATGGTTTTGGCAATTTCAGTGATCTTCAGATAGATTTATGTGGCATTACAGACAGGTGAGAAAATAATGTTTATTAATTAATTTATTTATGTCTATATTTTGTTTCTAATAGTGACTTGATGACAAAGAGCAGAACACCTACAAAATGAAGTGCTGTTTTTTGTAAGAATTCAGGAGTCCAGAATAAATGCAGAATATGTAGCATGTAGCAAACAGACTTCCTTTTACTGCAAATAAAATCAACTTCAACTAAAATTATTTTATGTTTGTGACAAATATTAAATATCTTTCTTTTCAAGCACGCTCCAGACACAAATCCCCTGCTGCAACCTGTAGTCCTATCCACCCTTTGAAATACTATGCTTTTCACAAGTTACTGCTGTTTCCTATGTTCTACCTCTCCAGAAACACAATAGATAGTATCTGTCATAGTGAGTGTGCAATTGTCTTTTAGACCAAGGTCAGAACTAATCTCATAACTTGCAATTAGCATCTATCTAAGAGAATGGCTAGCTGAAGTGTCCCTCCCCAAAAGGAAAGTCCCTCCCCAAAGAGGAAAGACTATATACATTCCCAGAAATAGAAATGCCTGATGGAAAGATATTGCTGGACTTCAGTGTAGTGAAAGCAGAGGGGGTTGCAGAAAAACACAGACTGCTTAGAAGAGAGGGGCAAATACACAGTCAGTGGAAGGAGAAGTTTTATTCTGCAGGCTACAAAGAATGCAGTCACAGACAGCTATGCTCTCTTTAATCCAGAAGTGTTTTACTTGGATCCAGGTGAAAGGCTCTACTTAAAGGACACAGCAGGCAGAGGAGAATGATGTGCTTTTAAATAATTCTCCCTCACTTTCTATATTTCTAGACCTCATAAAGTGCCTTTTGATTTAAAAAGGTCTGTCTTTTGAATTATAAGACTTTTCAAAAATTCTGTCTTTTGGGGGAAACACTGTAGGCAGAGATCTGCTTCAAGAAACTAGCCAGTTTCAGGATCAGTCACACAACCCTACTTCTATGACCTGCTATCCGTTCCTAGAAGTAACACAGTGTACAGCTGTACATGTTCTTGTTTTGGAAACAGTCATGACTTCGTGTAGATGAAAAAATTACTAGCTATTTACCTAATTCTTCATAAAAATTAGAGAGAAAAGTCCAAGATGAGGATGAAAGTTCTGCCTATAATGTGGTCCTTTCAATTGTATTTGTAGTGTATATTCTCACTAATATTTGTACACCTATCATACATTAAAAACATATGAAGTTCATATATATGTACATGTATATAAAATATATAAAATAATTGTGCTAATTTATCCCTTCCTGAACTAATCCTGACTTTGCAGTAGGCACTAAGTGTGATAGATGTGTGCCAAAACAGAGTCTGGCTTCAGTCAAAACTTTACTGTATGGCTTACTAGGGACTTATATTTGGGATACCTCCTACATTGATGTTTCTTTTTGCCTTTCTTTCATACTACTGCCTTTGACTTATTTTTTCAGTTTTCAATCATAACTTTCTCCTTCCTCTCCTCTTTAATGGACCTCATGACACTTCCTTCTGGCTTCTAAAGCACTGCATCACTGCTGCTTTTTGAACTCTGGAATTGAACTTACTTCTATTATACTGCTTGTCTTCTTGCTTGTATAAAGACAAAATCAGGAAGATAATCAGGTGAAAAGAATCTAATGTGGGAATCTGTATATTCTTTAGTCAAACATAATGGGTATCTAAGCAAGATAATGAGTGAAAAAATATCACTTGATTGACTCACTATATAATTAATGCCAATTTCTGCTGATTTACCATGAATTTTCCAATGTTCACAGTAACTGTGGACTTCCTAAAATGTTCATCGTAGAGTTGCAGTTTAGAAGCCATCTCCTCCTCCATGAACAAAGACATATCTTACCAAATTTTTTTAATGAAGATGGTACATTTTTTATGTAGCGATTCCAGCTATTTTCAGTTTTGAATGACCAGAAGATGTAAGTTTGTACATGTATGTTTTAAAAAGATGGTAAGTGTATAAATAAACAATAAATGATGTTTAAAGCCACTATGTAAAACTCAGGATAAAGAAATCCAGCATTATTTAGAGTACACAAGTGTCTGAACACTTAACTCATACTACTTTCTCACACTTTATTGACTTGAGGTTGTATTGCTTTCATACTTCATCAAAATTATGTGTGCTTTCTCAATCTCAGTAATACAAAAGGGAAAGAACATCTTTATTGGAGATTTTTGGTTGGTTGGTTTTGTTTTCTTTGATATTTACTAGTGTTAATTTCTGTCTCTTCTTCTATCTTGACCATTCTTGCATTGACTCTTCCAGATTTAGTTTTCAGTTCCCAGAATGCTTAGTATATGTCTTCCTAATTTATCAAAATAGAAGTTTAACCTACCTATCTTTAGAATAATTTCATTACTCTTTTTTTTTCTTTTTTTCTTTCTTTTTTTTTTTTCCCCAAAATAGACTGCTTTAAAAAATCCTGTCTGATCTTGTGCTGTCGTGCTTCTGGTACTGTTTCTTCCGCATTCTCTCACACAGTCACATTTAATTCAATATATACCTCATTTGTAACATAATAATAAACTCATCCTTTGTAACAAGCCTCATGTCTCTCCTTATCAAACTAGTTCTACATGTTACCATAAGTCCCAAGTGATAAAGCACATATATTTGGGAAAATTAAAACTGCTTACATGTTTTAAACAATTTTAATAGGTAGCTTGTATCATCATGTTTACCATATTGTTTGAGAAAAAATGCTTTCTACCATATTTATAAGTGTCTTTGAATGCCCTAACCTAATGAGCATTTTTCCCACTGTGTCCCTGATAGTAAATATCTCCTCAGAGGTGAGTGCAAACAAATCCCTTCTTTGTCCTGGAGTCTTTATGCGAGTCTTTAAATTTCCTGTTCCAAACCATGAAGCATGGCCCAGATTCCAGTTATTGATCACTTTTGTAATAGAAGTGATTGACACCTAAATGTAGTAATTTTATAGCAGTTTTACACATTTGAAGTGCATGGAAACAAAACTAAAAAAATTAGTCTTTGCATAGCAACATGGATCTCTATGCAACAGTAAATAAACTGAAAACAATTCTATTTAATCCATTCTTTAGCTCATATATACACATTTAACATATGAAGCATGTTCTTTATGAGATTTACAGCCTTCATGGAGAGATGGTTAGTTAATAATTCATTTTTCTGAATATAAATTTTTATTCATGTTATACAAACAAATGGCATACCATTTTCCTATTTTCAGTTTTCTCTGTTTGATAAACTTTATAGTTCTTATCCTAGTCTTAAATTATTATGACTGTTTGCAGTCATCAGTCTTACCATGATCCTTCATTTAGCCATTTCATTATATGACATCTTTATATTGCTCATATATCTCTTATGCATGCAAACAATTCCCTTAATATATTTTTCCTTAATATCTTTTCTCACAGCTCCTTTATCAGTATATATTGGTTTAATAACTCTTAAGCAAATATAAACCATTCACCAAATCACTTTAAAGGACACACTGTCATTTAAATACCTTACAATGTTAGCATATTTAGTCTCTGAGGAGAGAGTACAAGATGAGTCTGTCCTAATTACATTGAGCCCTACACACAAACATACAATTTCCTACCAGGAGCTCTTGCTTTTTTGTCCTGGCAGCAGCATACAAAAAAACCCCAAATTGAATGGGTTAATATCTTCGAGAAAAACCAAAAATAAAAATGATGGTCACTACACAGTTCAGATTTTTTTTTCTTTATTTTTAAATGAACTGAAGAATGAAGAAATAATAAGCATTAAAAATTCAGTAGTTATTTGCTTTCTTTTTAGGGATCTTTTAGACATAATTTAGAATCATGTTGAAGAAGTATACAAAAAAAGTGTCTAGCTGAAATTTGACGTACAAAGTTCTTATTTTTTGCCTTTCTTTATCAAAACTATATATTATATAATATATTCCTATTCTGGATCAGTATTTTCCTCTCAATATTACTTTATAGTTATTAATAGGCTGCTGCTTTGGTTTAAAATATTATATAATTTTCAGAAGCCATTCACCTAAAAGCATATTATCAAGAAATATGTGGTAAATATTTAATCAGCTGTTGCTTTTCTGGATTTAGCAGACACAGTGATGAATCAAAAAACTAATTTTTATAGATGAAATATTAGAAATACTGTTTCAAATATGTGAAATACTTTTTTAGAAAAGAAAGCTGTGTTCTAAATCTTGCTTTGGTGTAGGGTCACAGCATATAATGTAGTTATACATTGACTTTGATGTGAACTAGTGACTAGTTTCTATTATACATCCTGAAGCAGAGGAAAGAAGTTTAATGTTAAAAGACTTTCTTAACTTGTTTTCACTTTCACTGAGGTTGATTCGAGTGTCATCAACTTCATCAAAGCTCTTCATCTTGTGAACAATATTAGGAAGATTAATTTGTAGGGAAAGGGAGTCAATATAAGTAAAGACTATGTAAAACACATAAAATTTTTGGATAATGTCGTTATCAAAAAGGAATGAGACACAAGATTTGACTTAAAAAAACACAGAACAGCTGTGAGTGCATGCACTGAAAGTCTTGAATGGCAGTTTTACTAAATAGAGATTTGTATTTATCATAGCTGATGATTAGTTATAACCATAGAAAGTAAAATAGAGCATTTACCTAAGAAATATTACTATGCATATTTATGTAATTCTGTCAAACAAAGTATTTAAAATCAAAATAATTGTAAGCCTAGTGACTAAATTTTGTCTTCAGGTTCCAAAACAAAATTCATTGAGACATATATAATCTGTTGACTAGTCTTAAGGATACAATGTATGAGGGACAGAATAGATACAAGATCAGCTCTTTCACTGCCAAAAAATGTTACAGATTTCCTTGAAATTAGGTGACATCAGTTTACTTACTTTATCTATACTTCATTTGCTACTTTTTTTTAATCTCCTTCTGTGAAAACCATTTGTCCTTGTTTATAAACATGAAAGAAAGATAAAATTCTTTGAGTGCCATGAGCAGCAAGCGTTCAAAGACCCTGAATTATTCATAGGACAGATGTGTGAAATGCTGGACTTGCTGCAATACTGATTTAATATTCTCCTAACATTTCTTGAATTAATTAAAAGGTTTTTTAAGAGCCTGTGAATGTTGGTGGGCATGTTGTTTTTGTTAGTTTTATTTTCTGTAGCTAATATCAACAGTAAAGTAATTTTACACTTTCTGAGCTGTATCATACACATACACTCTGTGCAGTTAGAATGTTAACTAATTTCTTAGATGAAAAGCTAGTTAATAGTTGGTTGAAATGTGCCAATCTATTTCAATATATTTTCTGTTGCATTTATAAAATAAAGAGAATTTTTTTCATGTCACAATTATTTTTATACTTTAGTATAATCTTAAACATGAAGAAGTTATTGGAAAATTATTTTTTCAGTCAACCACTGTATACCTAGAAGAAAAGAATCGCAACTCTTCAGAATCTTAGTCATATTACCAGAATGGAAGTTGGCTTTATAAGTAGTTAGTTGTTAGTAGTTAGTTAGTGTTGAAACTGGCATACTGAACTCTTTCTAAAGAATAAAAAAGATTTGGTAATAAGAAATAGATGTCAGGTGCTGTGGTCAGATTTCTTTGTTAGGTATTTTTTTATTGTTATTTTTACAAGAACAGAAAGAAATCTGCTGTAATGTTGCTTTGTTTTGATACATGTTGTTGAAGAAATCCCAGTCATTGCAAGACTTGCCATGGAACTATTAACATATAAGCCTTTCATTTGTTTTATAGTCTGTATTGAATTGAGGCTGGTTGAACACTAATAACAGTTCTGCATCTTACAATTTATTCCTGTTCTCACAAGCTTATTACATAATTAAGATATTTTTTAGCAAAAGGAATACCAGGGAAGAAATTCTTTTCATTTTCATTTACTTATATTGACATCTTTACCAATGACCTTGATGACTTACGTCACATTGTATTTCTTTTTCAAGATTTTGCATTTCTTGCTGAGTACAAGTGGCATGTAAGTGAGGAGAAAAAAGAGTGAAAATGCACGCTGTTTTTGTTTTAGGTGTTTGCCTAATTACTGTGAACACGGTGGTGAGTGCTCACAGTCCTGGAACAGTTTCCACTGTAACTGTGCGAATACTGGGTACAAAGGAGCTACTTGTCACTATCGTAAGTCTAAGATATTTTCTCATTTCTGACTATGCTTTTACTTCTGATTGAATTTCTTCACAAAACAAAACAAAACAACCAAACCAAAAAACATTTCAATTTATCATTCATAAAATATTTTCAGTCAAAAAAAATACTCAGAATTTGGTTTGAGGGAAGGCCTTGGGAACTCAACATATATAACAAAAAAAATTTGAAAGTTTTAAGTGTTTTTCTTTCATATTTTTTGTATTTTATATGAGATAGTAATATCCTCTCTCATCCATATAATTCCAAGTTCTGAATCAAGTTAACATTTAGAAATATAGTAAATTCCACTTTCTTCATAACAACTAATAGTTATTATTTCTGAGCCAGTGGGACTACATGCATGTCCAAAGATAATCCTGTGCTAAACCTCAAACACATATTTATGTAGTTTGCTGGATCAGGAAGTAGATTAAGAGAAAATAAAATAAACACATTTTGAAAACCTAATTGAATGTAACTTAGGTAATTTTACAGGAGGTGCTTTACTTTGGTACTGCTTTCAGCATGTTCTTGGAAGAAAATAAAATAAGTACTCTGGCTTTTATTACATGCCTCTAATAAGTAAAAGTCCATATCAGTTTACTTTATCTTTTTCAATACAAACATTGCCCTAATCATCAGTTAAATAATTCTATACTTATATATTGTTTGTATAAAATCTATACAATCATTTTGGCAGCTTTTACAAAAAGAATGTTTGTCTACCAAATGGGATTTTTTGAGAAACCACTGATTTTAGAAGACTGCCTATTTAAGTCTTGATTGTACAAAGCCAACTACAGTCATAAATAATAGTATTAGGAAAAACAGTGTAGCATAGAAAATATGCCAATAGTAGAGATGCTTTTGAATATCACGGTGTATCCCATTAAACTCTGATGAGCCCAGAATGAAGATGAAGGTGATTTCATTCATTGCAATTTAAAAAGTCACAAATTGAATCATCTGTTTCCTGTTGATTAGGACTCAACGAGAAGTGTAATAATATGAGTCACCTGGTTTTTTCATTGTCAAAACCAATAATGAATAATTGAACTTTTGTAGTTTCTAAATTTAGCCAAAGAGTATTTACTGTAAGAAACCATAAAATTACATTTGAAAATTGCATAAATTGTTTATTATGGATATTTCATAGATTAAGTAAAATGAATGGTTTGTCTTTCTATAGTTGTTGCCATATAATATCAGTAACCATCAGGTAAAAAAATAGAAATATACCAATGCTAAAAAGATAGCTGATTTTTTAGAAAGTTGTATAGCACTCATAACTACTTTTTGTTATTAATCTAGCAGCTAATTCTTTTTGGCAGAATTTTTTAAAGTTTTGATAACTGATAGAGCAGAGTTTAATTTTGAAATGAAAGATCAAAACATTATGACTGCTCAAAAGAAATATAATGGTTAAAGGAAAATTTAGATTAATGTGTCCACCTGTAACATTATCATCATGCTTCCTGTGATACAGTTACAAAGGTAGACTCATACATCTTTGGGGTTTTTTCTCAGATATTTGATATATAAGAGGTTTCACAGATTTTTGTTAGACCTAGACTGATATAAGGTATACATGACAAGGAACTAAGGAGCTGTCATTTTGTCTTTGCTTATTTCGTTCTTTTACTGAAGTCTCTGACAAGACACTTGCTTTTCCGTTTAAAATGAAAAGAAAATAAGAAGTGTGAAAGCCAAAAAAAGCTTATTTTCTGCTTTACATTACAACAACAGCAGCAACAAAAATCTGATTTGGTTGAGGTAGTTAGTGGGGATTTCCTCAAAATGTGATTACCAGGGTCTAAGTAATACCCTTGACATTCTAGCATTATTCAACAATTTTACATTTACTCACCCATATTTCAGGTTTTCCTCATAGAAGTTTTGAGATGGAAATACAGAATAAAATGCTTAAAATGCATCTTGTTACCTCCATGACAAATAAAAACAAATATGCTTAACAATTTCTAGTAAAGGCATAGTTTTGATTGCATGAATTTTTATCCATTCTTTAACAGAGATAGCACACACCCAGTTCCTTTTCCCAAAGTCAAGGGTCATGCACTTTTTTTTTTTAAATTTCCTGAATAAAATGTAAAATCATGCCATTGCATTTGTGATGGAATGTGTTCTTTTACAGCCATCTATGAGCAATCATGTGAAGCCTATAAGCACAGAGGGAACACTTCAGGCTTTTACAATATTGATTCAGATGGAAGTGGCCCCTTGGGACCATTTCTTGTATACTGCAATATGACAGGTGAGGTGATAAACTTCCTTAACTTACAGCTGTGACTGCATGCATGCTTATTATGTTGAAACATGACTTACCAAGTGAAAAGTCTCTGCAGTTTGTGAATTTAATGTGAACATGCACAACAAAATGAAGGTGACTCCTTAGCTCAGGATATTGGGCAAATAATTAGGCATAAAAAGTAGAATTATAACAGGCTGTGAGGCTAACACAGCATTCTGTTATGCTTTGCATAAATGGGGCATTTGTTCCATATGGAGACGATGTCATATGAGTTCTTTTTTGGGGAGCAGCTTTGTATTTACTCAAGTTGCAGCCTCTAGAGGATACTTAAGAAAATGAGAAATAAGTTATATTTTATGGGAATAAAATATTTTTTTATGAGAATAAAATATTTTTTTCTGAAAAAAATCAGGTCTGGCCTTTGTTGAGAGGAATATAGATATTAAACTTCATCTTTCAAACTGCAAGGTGATTTTTGGACAATACAAATGCAACTATTGTGACCCTTGCAGCCTCACCTTTGGACACCCTGTTCCCCTTCTGCAACCAGTTCTTTGAATCTGATATTGTATATAACTGGATGTTTTAACTGTCAGTTTGGTTTTGGTCTGCTTTTTAACAAAGCAGTTAATGTTATCTCTCTATGGTATATGGTATATTGGTGTATGTCCTTTCAAACAAGCTTAAATTTAAATGACTTTTTGGGATTTATTGTTGCTGGATTTGTGTCTGTCTCCTGTACTGTTTACTTAGCCTCTTTAATTTGAATTGTTTTGCAGCCAAAATGACAGGAGTATTTTGTTGGGGTTTTTTTTGAGAAAAAATTATTTTTACACAGTTAAAACTGTTTAAAAGTTTGAATAAGCTAAATCTGAACTGGCTAAGGCTAGATATGCCCTAAGTGTTGAGAACTTGATTTAGAAACCCTACAGCAACGTTTTGATGTTGAGAATTTACCTAGACTCACCATGTCAGCTCCTGACTGACTTCTACAGTGAACTGTGCTTGCTCTCAACCAGCATACTTTAGGTTGGCACAGGCTCTTAAAAGGAAATATTCTAGTGTCCTATGAGACTAAAAGAGACCAAAGAATCATGGCAGAAAGATGACAATTTTTCTAAGTGGGTATAACTCTCCAAGGTACCGTGTAGTGTCTGATTTATCCTTGTGTGTCCGTGAACAGCTGTTCCTGTTTTCCTCAGTCACTCCTTATTCACCACATTAAGCAAACATCATTGATCAGTTCTTCATCTCAAGATGCATTCTGACAGGATGAATCCTCTATATTTGTTTTGTTCCCAGTTTGCTCATGGCTGCTATTCCCTTTTCCCACCAGAGGCTGGGAAGGCAGATGCCCATATTTCTTACTACACTGCCTTGTCTTTGACATTCATGGGGCTCTATTTTCAGGCAGCTGGGAGGGAGGTGCCATTCCCTGATTCTATTCTTGGAGGTCAGTTTCAGAATCAAAAGCCAACAGTCCACACTGTCAATTAAAAGGCTACAAATTTTGCAGTTACCTGTTTTTCTTTTTTTTTTTTTTAATTTTGGGAGAGTGATTATGAACTGAATATCCAAATTTATTGTCTTTGTTTTCATGTTCCATGTAATGTTTAGGTGCGTTTGTGTCTGTCCGTATGTATGTTCATCTACCAAAGAAACTTCACAGCAGCACCTAAAACAAACAAAGGAATCAGAATTTTAATTTGTATTTCTAGCTTTTTTTGACACTCTAATTACATCCTTAATAAAATTTTATAATTAGATAAAAAATATTTAATTTAATTTTTCTGACTAATACTTATCTCTAAGTGACCATAGTTTTTTCCTCTTTATCGAAATTTTATGGTATCTGCCATGTGTGGCCTATAGGCAGCTGATAAAATAAAATACAGGTCTAGTTATAATACTAGTATTAGAATGTCCAAATTAATATATCCATACTAAAATTTAGAAAAAAAAATTATTTCTCATGTTTTTTTCAAAATACTCTTGCCATGAAAATGCAAGAATATGGTGATCATGAATGTAAACTTGACTTGAATGCCTCAGATGGGCTTTAACTGGAAGCCTTCTCAGCCCTGCCTTGAAAGGGGTTTTGGTCAGGAGAGTGAGACTTACAGGTTTTGAAAGTGGTAGTTGAAACAAAATAAGCTTGTTTTTTTCCTATTCATGGGTGAAGAGTCTTGGCAAAAATACAGAACAGAAGAATGATATGAGCCTTCACCATGACTACTATATAATTTTAGGTGGCAGTAATAATTCACCTTCATGTAGTCTTAGTTCTACAGTAAACACAGCATACACAAGATACTGTAGGCCATTTTCTCATACAGAATAAACTAATTGAAGCTATAAGGTGCATGTAATTTAGGTAGATTCTAGGATAGAATTAATGTTATTTTATGCATTATTTAAGCCTGGGGAAAGTAACAACAGTAAGTGTTTTTTCCTTCTAAACTTCATTGCAATTTACCAAGTAAAAAATGTTTTATTTCTTATACAAATATTTGGGTGTCATCATGTATTCTTTCCTTATTCAATAATCCTAACTAGTTCAATGATCTACCTATGAATAGAAACAATGAATAATTGTTTTCATTTTTGCTCAATGACTTATGTCTGTTTCAGGAACCCCAAAGAGCTTCCTGTAATCAAGAAGTTATCTTGAAGTTTGGCTGATTTCATCATACATGCTCTGTTCATTACTAACTTATTCAACTCTCTCATTCTTTATTATTTTTCACGTGTCTTTTGAAAGATGCAACGTGGACAATTATACAGCATAACAGCACCAACCTAACCAGAGTTAAAAGTGCTAATCGGGAGAACCCACACACTGTGTTTTTCAAGTATTCTGCCAGCCTAGACCAGCTTCAGGCTACAATAAACCTTGCAGATCACTGTGAACAGGAGCTTGCTTACTACTGCAAAAAGTCAAGGCTTTTAGATAAGTCAGGTAAGTAAAGCAGACAAACCTTATTATGTTGCTTAGTGCCTTTTATTTTACTGGCTACTAAAGTTATTTATTTCGAACAAAGCTATGGTGTTTTGGTACTATGGAGTTTGAACTACTTCAAATATTGAGCTCTCAGGTTTCTGTAAGTTGCCAAGAGGTATTTGAATGTCATGGGTTAGCACTGGCCAGATGTTAGTGCACCCATGAATATATGTTTTTTCTCTAACAACTCCTGTGGGATGTGATCAGGAACAGAGCAGAGCAGGCTTAAATCTTGAAAACAAAAAAAAAACCCACCAAAACTTTATTAATTACATAAGAACAGGGACAGAAATACTCTTAAACACACACAGAGACAGAAATAAAAACTTCTTAGAACATTTCTTCTCCCAGTTTCTACCTCCCCACCCATCACTCTTCAAAGACCAACTCTTGGGTTTTAGATTAAACAATCACCACTCAAAAACAAACTAATCTTCAATTCAGCAAGGGAGAGAGGAGTCTCTCTCGCACCACAGACTGTTCCTCAGAAAACACGGGTCCACCCCTTATGTGTTTCTATGTCACCCATAGCACTGCCCGGAGAAGTCTGCTAAGGTGACACTCTCTTTTTCCTATGTCCAGCGCTCTCACCGCTGTCTCATAGGCCACAACTACATACAGGGCTTTTTAAGGATGCTGCATGCCGAGCTCTCCCCTTTTCACCCAGGGGCTGGGGTTCCAGGAGCAGGTCTTCCCTGAGGGCAGAGGGCACCACCTCACCCTCCCCCTCTCTTCTCTGCTCGCTCTAACTCTTCAAGTGCCAGTCACTGTAGCAAAAGCAAGGGGCAGCTGCATCCACCCAAAAATGCAGTTTATGTTCAAAAGAGACTCAAGTTCAGTCCATGGCTGAAATTATGCAAGAAAAGTCCAGCTCCAAGGCTACTCCTCTCATTCTTCCATCGAGTTCCTTCCAATCATGCTTTATCATCTCGGTCCCAGGCCGCTGCCCTCTCTCCGAAAACCACCAGTCATGAGAATCAATGTCTAAGAAAAGTTTCTTTCTGCCAAGCAAGGGTTAACAGTTTCTTCTCAGCAGGGTGCTGCAGGCGAGGCACTCCCAGGCTCGGCAACCCCCACGTGGCTGAGCACCTTCTCCCGGAGTTTGGGGGGGAGGAGGGGGTGAGCACACACAGAAGGCACTTCCACAGTTTTCCACCCCTCCATCCTGGACGGGGCAGCTCAGTTCCAGTCCTGTCCCCTCTCTTCTCCCCCCGCCGGGGGCTCCGGCTTACCTGAGCCGACCACGTGTTTCCCCTCCCCCACCCAGCCTCGTGGCCGGGCAGGTGAAGGAGGCCTGACACGTCTCTCTGCTGAAGCCAGGATCTGAAAAGAGGCCAAACCCCCCAGACTCTTGCTTTTAACTCTTTGTGTCCTCAGAGGCGTGTCCAAACCTCCGAGTGACCAACCCAGGTGCCAGCAGAAAAGCTGATCACTGATTGGACTGCCCACATCTCCCTGGAAAAATTCACCTCCCCCCCCAACCACGACATTGAACTAAGAAAATACAAATGTCAATTTATAATGATTTTCTTTCAGAGAATTAAATTCTCAAATTAATTTCTCTCATAAGACTTTTAAATTAACAGAGATCCTTATTAACAGATCTCTTGTTTGGTTTTCTAAGAATTTTTAATTTTAATGAAGGAATTAAATTATTACTGATGAAATATCATCTTAAAAAAAAAATTGGTGCATAGATACCAGCAGAAATTAATGTGTGCACTTAATGTGCATATTGTGAGTACTTGACAAAACACGTCAATAATATTGAATTTCCACTGTCCGATGTAAACATTCTTTAAAAGCTCAGTAGTTAAAATGTGGATTATTGACATAAACTATAATTGTATTAAGGCCTGATCTACTTAAAGAGAGGCCTGATCTACTTAAAGAAAAGTGAAGTTATGTAATCTATTCAAATTTTAACTCTAACTGACACAAAGGTGGTGTTAAAGGACTTCACTCTGAACTCTAAGCACTCCAAATAATGTGGAGATAAAACTCTCACTGTTTACTTTTTTTTGAAAAACTAAGTGAAATTTTTTGACTTGTGCACCAGAAACTCTTAAGATGCTAAAAATTGATTCCTTGGCATTCTTTCCTACTAAGCAGAGAGAATGCCTCTGCGTGAAGCCCTCTCTGGTTCCGTGTCTAAGCTCTTTCCTTATATATTCTTTCTCCCTAATTATGCCACGGACATCTCTGGGCTTCTTAGGCTGGTGTTTGCTCTTGGAAGAATATCTGTTTTAAAGCACCTCCACAGCAAAAAAAAAAGTGAACCTGCTGCTTAAGATGTCCCAATGAACCTTCCTTTTTCTGTGGGCTCCAAATTAAAGCTATGTTTGGATGTTCAAAAGCCTGGCTTGCCTCAAGCAGAAAGTTTAAAGACTATTTTTTTTTCTGTCCAAGGAGATTGCATGTAAATGTGCTAAAATAATTCACTATCTATATTGCTATGCTGCTTATATTATATATAGCAGCATATTTATAATATGCACGTAAATGTGCTAAAATAAATGTTTTAAAAATGTGCAACCAGTCACTTGTGATAAGTCATCTAAAACTTAGTTTTGAATGCTAAGAATAAGTAGACATGTGAAAGTTAAACGAGACTTCTACAAATTTTCTAAAATGATTCTTTTTTAAAACACAGTTTAATCACTCTCATTTCTGCTATTTATAATCTTTTAGGTATGCCTGAGAAATAGAAAATTCGATGATGGTTCCATAATACATTTTTTGGAACATACAGTACACCTAGTAGTTCTGACTGACTGTATTTTAGGAATGCATTGTATTCAATCAGCCTGGACATTTGCAAATTATCTCATTAAAGAAGTCATCGGCTTATACATTTATATGATCATTATGAAGAAATTTCTAACTGTTTTAATAAGTGGCTTTATTTTGCCTAGGCAGTACTAACTGCCAAGGCAGGGAAAAAAATCTGGGCTAATCAGTATGAACTTGCAGCGTATCAGTAAATACTCTCTCTCTCAGTCTCTCTCACCCTGCTGTATGAACAAGTAACTGAGACCAGCTTTTAAACATACCCCAATGTCCCTAGTGGAATACTGGGAATGCTAATTCATGCCTACAATATAAACCTAAGGTATGCTGTTAAAGCAGCAGAAATATTCCGCTTTTTACAGTCTTAGTTGTTAGAGCCTTTTTAAAGTGTTGTCTGATAAATAATTTATACAGAGTCTCTGGGTTTTCTTCCTCCTGTGGTGGTTTGCAAACACAAACACTGATATTGGACATTGATGCCATTATGCAAGCTTGACTTTTTGAAAAACTGCTCACACTGTTTTTTGGCCTGCTGGGCTGACAGTTGTGTGGTAATGAATGCAGTCAATATGTTCACGATCTGAAAGATTGTCAGTGTAACAGAGGTCTTATCTAACAGTGAGGTTTAATAAGCAGTAGCAGTTGTAAGTAAAGTTGAGACTAGAATAAATTCCAGCTTCTTCATGGGGGCCGGGTGATGAAAATGGAGCTCCAGCAGAAACAAAAAGAAATGCATCTCTAAGAAACTGTAATTTAACAGTACTTGATTTTTTCTGATGCCTTGACTTTCATGCATCCATCACCATTCTTCCATCTCATTTGAGATGGTTTATCTTTGTGCTTCGTCTTGTTTAGATATTATGTGTTCTGTAAATATTTCTTCTGTTGCTATGCTTGCTTGGCAATATCTTTAAGCTTATTCTGCAGTACTGCAACATTAAGGAAACATACAGTTTTATCATTTTGCTGCAAACAATGCTGACTGGATGCACCACAGATAGATGTAGCAGTCCTGGGCAACCTCATTTCTGCTCACCAGATATGTAAACTTGTTTTTGGGAGGAGCATCATTAACATGACTTCTGTTGTCTCTGAGGATATAAATTCCGAATCTGACCTAAAAGCTGTCCTTGGGCAATTCTGATTAACACTGTTATTGAGCTGCTTAAAGTTCATCACAGATGTGGGTAGTAGTTCTCTTGGTAGTGGGATGAGGCCATTTCTGTAACTTTCTTCATTCTATTTCTGGTAGTTCCGATGTCTGAAATTGATCTCTACTTGGGAATATAAACTACCCTGATTTTTGGGATGATTATATCTCCTCTTTCATGGACCATTTTAAAATGAATTATATAAATAGACTGCTTAAGATAAATTATTCTAATATCATGGCTGGCTGAACTGGGTACTGTGAGTCCGTTTTTCCGCTAATGCAAGCAAAAATCTGTGACAATCACTTAATACATGATAACGAAGTATTAAAATGAATAATTACGTATCAAGTCAAGGTGGAAATTTATTTTTTCCTGGTCATTTAAAGGTTTTAGATTTGAGCAGGGATTTTTGTCTTCTTAAGCTTTTGGAAAATTATTTGGATGGGAAACCTGAGAGAGGTAGGAGACAGGAGTGGGCATTGATTTTCTCTAACCTGCTTTTTAGATGGGATGCCACTGAGCTGGTGGATTGGAAGAACCAATGAAACTCATACTTACTGGGGAGGTTCCTTGCCTGCTGTACAAAAGTGTGCTTGTGGACTGGAGGGAAGCTGCATTGATTCCCAGCATTACTGCAACTGTGATGCGGACAGGGATGAATGGTGACTTTTTACTGTTGATTATTCACAATACTTTTTTTTTTTTTACAAGCAGATAAAATACACAGGCCTTAGGACACTTATAATACCAAGGCAGTTGGAAATCTAAGTCGCCATAGTTCCGTCTGATTCTTTGCTATAGAACATCATTTTTCACAAAGTTATTGCTGTATACATTAAGTATTATTGCTAGTTCTTTCACTCTAAATTTTGAGGAAGGTTTGATTTTGTGGATACTTTCTAGTCTTTGATTATATTGAATATTATAAATTAAGACAATAGTTCTTCAGCACTGCTTCAGTTAGTTTTAGACTACTGAATGTAAATAAAGATAAAATAAAATGTTCTGTGAAAAAAAAAGTTAATTTTTAGCATAATTTATAACTACTCTTTAAGGTTTAGCCTTTTTACACCCTTTTTTAAATCTACAACATAAATAATTGAAATTAATACTATTTCTATCAACAAAGCAAAGCACTCATACCGAGTCCTATTCAAAGATAATGAATGGATTTCTGGGATGTACATCTTCTTCTTGTGCCTAAAACTCTCTGGTGTCATTTACAATAACTTTCAAATAAATAAAACAGTGGAGTTCTTGTTACAATGTCAAATCTGAACCTGACTTTTCATTTAGTGGGATCAGATACAACTTTCTCAACAATAGCTGCAGTGCAGTCTAGGATTTGATAAAGCAAAGAGACTTTTCAAATGAAAGGTCTTCTGTTGAAGAAACTTTTACGTTCTAACAACTGTGACTAAGAACATTTAACTTATATAAATCAAGTTCAGTGAGTACATTAATATATGCATTTTAAAAAATGTATGAACAGCTGTTTTTTTTTGAAAGTGGGAAAATGTAAAGTAGATACTTAGGAACAACTTATTGTGTGCAAAATCAAGCAATACATCAATTTTTTTTTCTTCTGAAGGTCAACTCTTCCTTTAAAGGACCAATTAGTGAGTTGAGTTGAAAAATGTCTATTCCCTCAACATGAGCAGGGAATTCAGCTGACACAGAAATGAAAGTACAAGAAAGAGTTAATCAAAGAACAGTTCTTCACAACCTTCAAAGATTTCTGGAGAAAAGAATTTGATATTGCAGTAAAAGTCACAGGGTAATTAAAGAAACATACATAACTGTAAGAATTTCCCTATTATTATGCAGTATGAAAATAAAAACTGTTATTTTCTAACACGAAAATAAATGTTAAAAGACTAATGCATTTTGAGAAAAAAATACCACAGGTGCTCATACATGTAAATTATTCTTGCTCAATTTTGTCATTCATTCAATCCATGCTCACATATATAGGTTAATTTATAATGGTAACATATGTGTAAATACAGTAGATTAGAGGATTATATGCATGTCTTCACATACACATCCATTTCCAGTGAGTTGCTGAGATGTTTATGAGTCTATTAAATTGAAAATATAATAACTCTGGGTTTATATTTCTGTTTGTATCCACTTTTGACACTCGTAAGTAGAGATTCTTCCCAAGGACTCCAGTGTTACAGCAATTATGAGTACGCTTGTTTTGGTACTTGTGATTAAAGTTGTATTTGATTCCCTAGAGACTACTGTTTTGGATCAGTTGACTGGGTGGAAAAAGTAGGTAGAAGCTATGCTTGTTTGAGAAACATTTTGAACATAAGAGAACTAGTTACACCCCGTGGTTTTGAAACACTGTTCACTGTGTACTTTTATAGTGAAGTCTATCTTATTTCATACACTGGACATAGATTGAACTCTAAACTCTTTATTTGAGTAATTGAAAACTTTAAGTCTCTAGAACTCTGGAATAGAAATATTGTTTTTAAAAAATCTGGTCCTAAAAATTTAAAAATTGCAAATCCTCTACACCGATAATAATTTCTATTCAGTTTCCTTTTGTTTACAGCATCATTTTACTGTAGCAAATGCTTCTGGTGCTTTGGGGGATTTCTTTTCAGTTCTAAATTAGAAACCTGCAGTATCTCACCTCATGAAAAATTAACATTTAAAAAACCCCATGTTTTGCATTCTTCAGTTAAGCAAAATAGTTTACTAAAAAATGTCCATTTGTCTGCACTGTGCTCCAAAACAGATAAACAGAAATTGTATGCAGGAGAAAGATGATGATGATGGGAAAGGGAGAGGGGAGAGGAGAAAATAGTCACTCATTTTATTCAGCACAAGAGTGGAGTCTCTCCCTGTTGTCTTAGTCCCAGTGCATTGTGCACTGAAAGACAAGGTTGCTAAGCCTAATGACGTTCTCAGAGAAACATGGATTTCTTCCTGAGATGTGTCTCACGTTTAATCTCTGAGCAATGGAGCTTCTAGATTACGTCTCCTCTCTGAGTTTCTGCTGTTCATTTCAAACTATTCGGTTTGCCCTTTAGAGGGAAGATTGAATGGATTTAATGGACAAATTGAATTTTCCAGAATAGTCTTGAGTAACTGAACATTTCCGTGGGTTTAGGAAAAAGAATTTTAAGTGCAAAACTGGTGCTTTTGAAATTTAAAAATTCAGTTCTGGCACTAAGTCAACAAAGATTTTAAACAAGGAACTAGGGATAATACTAGAAGTACTAGATGTATGCTCTGAGTTGCAGAGCAAAGTTGTATATTTTCTTTTCTGTGAGTTTCATATTTGTAGCATACTGTTTTTCCTGTAGTCAGCATGAGTTTATACATTTTTATTTGATTTTTTAAAAACTTTTGTCAAGGTGGAAAAAACGTAAAGAAGTTAGACTACTTGAAAGTTATATTAAGCCTTTCAATATTCTATATTGATGACAGAGTGAATTACAGATACAGTATGTCCTCAGCAATATAAAATTAATTTGCAAATTTGACTTGAGAAAATGGATTGACTTAGGAAGCCATTAGGTGCCCGTTTATTAAAGAGGACTTTTCTCACGCTTGTGTAGACCAGCACAACCACAAAACTACCCACTTGCAATGAAATTCTTTCAGTCCTGTCAAACGACCCCATATGAACTCTAAAGCATATGTCTCTATTCACAGTTTTTTGTATCACACATATACAAATACAAATATACACACATATACAAATACACACATGCATATTTAGGCAGTCTTTTAATTTTTTTTAAGTTTCTTTCCTTTTCCTCAGGAATGTATCAATTATAATGCAATATTTACTGGAAACATTTGGGAGACCTGTGGGTTTCGTTTTACCTTTCAGGACTAATGATACTGGCTTCCTCTCCTACAAGGACCATCTACCAGTAACTGAGATTGTGATCACAGATACTGACAGACCAAACTCGGAAGCCGCTTACAAACTGGGGCCTTTGCTTTGCCGTGGTGACAGTAAGTAACTACTGAAGAGTTCTGCTAAAAAATTACACATTTTGTCTGCAATAACTTTTAGGTGTTATTTCTTCCAAGCCTGAGATAGACTTCTCTACAAATTCCATCCATTTCTTTTTTGGAATTAGAAAATAATATTGCCATCATCCAGTGCAAACCATCAAAACTGTAAAAATGTATTTTTCATTATACACATCAGTAGTGAAAACAAAAAGTGTTATAATAGTTTTCAAACAGATATGTTGGTTTCTCCAACTGGAATTAAATTCTGCATAAAGCATTGCATGAAAGGGAGTTCATAGCTGGTTACCATGACTTAGGGACATACCCTTCACTTCATGCTATGCATGCATCCATCACAAAACATTACACATATTATCTCCACTGAATTTTTGTGCAGCTAGGAATACTATGTTGTGGGAGAGTAATTCAGTGTATGCAATATCTACATGCAAATTTTCAACTACATGTAAGAATTTAAATTATATAAATTTACACAATAATTCTAGGTTTACATTCTGAATACATACATGTGGTAGCCAGAATAATATGTTTGTGCAAAACTGACACCTTATCAAAGATTTTTGATAATAGTTCCATTTTTAATAATTTCCCTATTCAATGGAAAAGAGAATGTTTGGCATATGTTCAACAGTAATGTATTACACAAAATTCCATGTCTGCTGCTGTTTGTAATCAAAAATTAGGAATTAGGAGAAGAAATGCTGTAAACGACCCCAAAGAATTAAGCTGAAGAGTTGAATGGGCCATATTTGATATACAGTTGAGTAAGTTATTACAGTATTCAATTAGGTTAATATCTTTAAGTCATGTTACCTTATGAGTTTTCATTAATTTACTTGTTATCTATAATAACTATTACATTTAATATATAATACATACAATATTTAGAAATAATTTTATTTTTATGTGGTTTTCCTCCATCATATGATGTCGTGTTCGGTTTTCAAATTTCTTCAGCTTATATGAATAAGAGAAATATCAGTCAAATACTGGTTTATACTTTTAAGCTCACTCAAAGTGAAAGTACATAGATAAAAAAATGTAAATTAGTATATTTTTGTATCATCTCTGTCTTGTCAGGGTAATTATGCCTGGAAGATTTGTTAACAGATGTGTGTTTCAGCACGGCATCCTAATTTTCTTATGAAAATTTATAAGACTTAAAATCCCATTGGGTTATTTTACTTCACTAGTCTGACATCTGATTGTGAACTGATCATTTGTCCTACATATTATGGGGCTATGATACAGTATTATGGTTTAATTCAGAGTGACAGAACCTAAGGAAGTCTCCTGCTTACAGCAGGATTAGCCATGAATTGAGATCTGGTCTCTCATTGTCAAATTGGTGTTTGAAACACCCAAGCCTGCACCACTTCTCTCGGCAGCTTCTTCAACTGCTTGGCTGTCCTCAGTGAGAATTTCTTTTTGCATTTATCAAGCTTGAAACTCTGTACTTTCACCATATCCACTGTCTTTGATACTCACACCTTACACCAATGCAAAGACCTTGTATCTGTCTCTCTGATGATCTCCCCTTAGATTTTGGAGTCTGCTATCAGGTTCCCAGAAAACCTTTTCCTTCCAGAGGCTGAAGAGGCCCTGTTCTGCCAGCCTGAAGAGCAGGACAAGTGTTCCAGAGCTGAACATTCTGGTGGCTTCCACGATACTTGCTCCTGTTTATTGATGTTTTCCTTTGCTAGGGGAGAGGAAATTGGAAACCCCATGCAGATGTTCTCTTAAAAATGTTGAATAGAGGAGAGTAACCACCTCTCTGTTGGCTGGCCATGCTCACTCGCCCTGTGCAGGCCTCCATTGTGGGCCACAGACAATGAAGCCAGTGACAAAGGCAGCAATGAGACAGAAACGCTTAGAGCTTGTGTAGTTCTAATTACTGGGGGGAACAAGTTGAATTCCACTACTCACCAAGCTTTCAAGAATTATTAATTACATAACTTCACCTCCGATGTGACAGACCTTAAAACATGGAAGTCAGCTAGCTTCCTCAGAGTAATCCCTAAAACATACAGACAGTTCTGACACACATTGACCTCTAACTTCATTTGATGTTTGCTTAGTCTGGGTGATTGAATTGCTGCAATGTTTCAAACTGATGATGAATGATCACAGTATTTCTAGACAAGCTGTGATAGAGAATTCTAAAATATCATGAGAACAAGCACAAGGACTCAGTCTGAATGTCAGAGAAATATTCTTGTAATGTCATACAACATTATAGTATTTGACTACAAATAGAAGTAATTTTCAACTGAAATAAACTTGGTGAAAAGATTTCAGAATATAACAGTTCATGGTCATAATACAGCAAAAACCTTGAAATAAGAACATTGATTTTTATTAAATAATTCAATTTTTCTCAGTCATTTGCATCATAAGGATAGTAGGAGAAGACACGTATTTAAGGGGGTAAGAACTAAAATTTGAGAAAACAACAAAATTTCTGAAGGAAAATAATTATGTCATAGATTTTGACATAAACCCAAAGTGCAATTTCTTAAGAAAACCACAAATTCTATGAGTGTATATAATAAAATATCTAAACCCAAGTTATTATATAATTTGAGGCACGTATATATATATATTTATAATGCATAATATATGAAATATTACCATAATATGAAATTATCATATAAATATTTTATAGCATGACATGTAATGAAGTCCAGAGGAGGGTAATGGGGCTGATGAAGAGCCTAGAGGGTAAGTCCCATGAGGAGAGGCTGAGGAAGCTGGAAGTGTTTAGCCTGGAGGAAAGGAGGCTCAGGGGAGACCTTATCACTCTCTGGAACCACCTGTGAGGAGGGTGCAGCCAGGTGGAAGACAGCTTCTTCTCAAGGCGACCAGTGACAGGACAAGAAGACAGGTTTAGGGGATATTCAGGCTGGACATCAGTGGAATTTCTTTACAAAAAGGGATGTTAAGCGTTGCAGTGAGCTGCTCCGGGAAGCTGTGGAGCCATCACCCCTGGAGGTGTTTAAGGAATTACTGCATGGGGCATGTAGTGCTATTGTCTAGTTGACAAGGTGGTGTCCAGTCAAAAGTTGGACTTGATGATCTCAGAGGTCTTTTGCAATGTAATTGATTCTGTGATACATCCTTGTGCTGGTTTGAAAGCAAAACCAGTGAGACTCCAAGTCAGAAATACAATTTAATAGAGAGAGAACAAACAACAAGAAAGATAAAAATAAAATAAAATAAAATAAGACAAATGCAATAATACGAAGGACCACTGACAGAGTCAGAATGCAAACCTGACACCCTGTTGGTCAGGGTGTTGGAAGCAGCCCAAAGTGAGTCCTCCCAGAGTGACAGTTGTGGCTCCATTGAAGTAGAGATGATCCTCAAGAAAGGGTCCAGTCTTCCTCTGGGAATCCAGTGGGAACAGGCTCCCTTGGTGTTTGGGATTGCTGGTTTAATGCTGGTGGAAAGGCTTTGGCCCCTCCCACTGTGTAGAGCATCTCAAAATGGAATGAGGTGATGTTATCAGTCATGTGAGAGGCCTTAAATGGCCCAGTCACAGGTGATGTCCCTGGGAGGAGAATGGGTGGAGGATAAGAGGGCACTGCCTTATCTGGTGTTATCAGGTGTCCCATTAACAGAAGGCATCTGCCCTCTTTCCACCCCTAGAGTTACAAGAGATAAGGAACAATATCTCCCAACTGACATCAACAGATGAAAATAGAATACACATTTTTGGTTACATTTTTCAACCCAGGACAATCCTACATAGTACATTATATATATATATATGTAATATGTAGACTGTATTAAAATATATTAGTGTCATTCCCCGTAGGCAATATATTTTATGTTATAATAAATACTGTGTGTAGGACTTAGTAGATTTTTTTTCCAATGGTCATTAAGTATCAGCAGTGGATTTGATAACGAACATTTTCTTTAATATTTAGTTTTACAGTTAATGTAAAGAGCTATGACTTACAGTAATTTCTGAGTTCTACTTATTAATTTTCACACTAGGCAAAACTGATGAAGTTTAAACTCTCTGCTGGGCCACTGCTTCTAGCAGTAGTTTGAAGCTGGAGAGGGAAAGCAGACCATTATTAACACTTTTCTCCTAACCTGAGGTGGCTGACACCCATGAGGGTCTAATTAAATGTACTTTTAATAACGTTTACCTTTGGATAGGTGAAGAATGCAAAAAAGATCTAGTGGCAAATACCCATTTTTTAGAAGTGCTGTCAAACAAGGAGGAAGATATTCTTGGACTTACAGCGTAATTTGAATACTCTTCAAAGAGATCATTGCTTATTTTTGCTTCTGTCACTCTCTAGAACTAAATGATACAATTGTATTTCACAGGAGATATCCTTTATTAAACAGGCTTTTGTGGTACCTGGTAGATATGAGTTTTTCAGAATAACTGACTAGCATACCATGCAAAAAACATGGAGGAGAAGGTTTACTGGTATTCATAATATGTTCAGTACTTCATTAAATGACACGAATCTAAAAGATCATTAATTCTTATTGCATCAATAATCTAGTCTTTGTAGAACAGTTATTTGGGAGGAAATGAAAATTGTTTATGCCCACAGCAAAATAAAGTAGAACCATGAATAATTGGTTGAATAGAATTGTCATAAACTATGCACTCTACTAAGTTTCCAAGTTAGAGTTACTTATTTGAGTGCTTCTGAAAAGTCGTGCCAAATGCAGTCCAGCAGAACTTGCCTATTTATTGTTGCATTTTTTTTTTTTATTTCCACTCTTTTATTTAAAATGTCATTACCGTACTTGGCTTATTTTAGGTTTTTAGGACTGATCTCTCCAATGAAGTATGTTACTTATAAGAAAACCAAACCGTATTAGTCAGAGCAAGGCAAGAAAGACTAGCCTTCTGTAAGAAAAAAAACAAAACAAAACCAATATAAATACAGTTTATTTTACAAAGTTTTAAAAAATGCATTCAGATGTTACCGACTTTTTTCAGCATTTGTGATAAAGTAACCTAGCTATAAGATGCCAAGGCCTGGTGAAAGTACTAAAGATATTCTGGAAGAATATGGCCATTAAAAAAAATAGTCAATAGTATTGGTGACACTCAGCACCACACATATGAGTAGCAGTCACACTTTTCTGTCACCTTCAAAATGAAGTGCTGATTTATTACTGATTCATTTCTATGATCCCTCTTCTGCTCCACAATACAATATGTTTAATAAATTGTATGGTATGACTGCTGCTATCTGTATACTGCTAAATATAATGAAGATGAACATTAACATATATCAACTGAGCAGGGTAGCAGGAAAGATTTTGAAGCATATGAGAATGAACAAAGTCTTTGGTACATTAATAGATAGAAATTTTATGGTGTTCATGAAAAAAGAAAGAGTTATCTCCATTATTTTTGTCATTATGGAGGTAAAAGCTAGATATTGGATAAATTCCAATAGAGATAGTATGAAAAGATTAAATTACCCCACCCTTCTATATTGGGTGTTTTTTGTTCTTGTTCTTTTCATTATAAGAGCTGAGTAGATATATTCTGATTTATTACTATGAATTTCCAGTAAGTATTAGGACATATAAATAAATCCAAAATACTGAAATATAGCTAATATACCAAAATTTTATATATTAAATGGGTGATTATAATCTGTCACCATAAGACTGATTCTTGGGCCCAAAATGAAATTGATGATATAGATCTTAATAAAAAATAGTATAAAGATACTATAATGCATTGTAAAGATAATATGTCATTCAGCATGCATTTACATTAAATAAAGATAACAGTAATACTAGTGAAGAGACTGATAGACTCTAGTGAAGTGTTTGATGGAATGTCATATACTTGGCTGAACAAAAAAAAGTAAATTCAACTGCAAAATGACAGTGCAAGCATGTAAATGCAAGCAGATAATCCATTCAATGTGAGTTTTCTGTTTGAAATTTAAATGAAGAAAGAAAAAACAAATTTTGTGAGCTGTAGAAGTAACAGAGACTAGCTGTATTAACCAGTGGTAGGTGATACCTTCATTGAAGCAGCACAGTAAATTTTTAATTTAGCAATAAATCTGTTCTATCTCTCTTCAGGGCATTTCTTTAACTTTCGATAGCAGAAGTATTTGTAAACTGTGTTCAACTCTTCCCCCATATTTAGCTTTATATAAATTATTATTAATTTATATTTGTCCTAACCTCTGTCTAATCAACGTTGTTTTGGTCTTCTTTGCAGCTTCCTGCATAATCAAGACGTTTAATACAAGTCTGTGATTACAATTTTAATAAAATATGAAGAGACTGTAAGGTTAAAGAATAGCATTAAAGAAGCTGAGGTTCATTTTTAGTGAAAGCATTTCAATCTCTTTGCTGAATTTCGGCATAATCTGAGGTGATGTGTTAAAAGGAGTTTCACAAAGGAAGAAATTTCAAATAATGTTCTTGAAAGCAGGATATCAAAAAATTATTTAATGTTTGGAATTTGAAGCTAGACTGTTTGTGGATACATACATATGCACAAACTGGCAGTAAAAGCATTTTTGAATTTTCCATAAAGTGACCTTTTTTAATGCAATCAATTGAATATTTTTCCTAGACTAAATTCTCTTTTTCAGACAAGAATTGATTCAGGGAATCTATATAGTCTATGTTATATCAGACATTGAACTAAACGATCACAGTTTTCCCTTCTGGTCTTTTATCCGCAGATCTTACGGTTTAAAAAAACACCCAAGTACCAAACATACTGTTTGGCAACTTAAGATCTTTATTTTCTTTGCCTTAACTCAGTGTCCCTGATGACAGAATGAAGATGCAAACATTAGAGATATCACAAGGAATTGATGCAAATGATGAACACATTTCAGTTTTGAGTAGGAACTTGAGGAGTGCTAGAAATTGCAATTGCATGAGTGTCTTGAGAGGGCGAATTTATCTGTCTTGTTACTATTGTCCCTTTTTTAATTTTACAGTTTCAGTTTGGTAAGACTAGTTGATATATGCCAAAAAACTTAGGTAATTTTTTCAATAAAAATAACTTTAGAAGGAACTTCCTTCTGTTTTACACATAGAAAGACTGCAGTCTTACTGCTTAGATAAAATACTAAATAATATTGATTTCCTAACCAAATGGTGTTTGACAGTTCCAGAAAACTAAATGGTAGACTGTGAGCCAGGTGCCATAAACTGAAAAAATTATTTTCCCAACCTGATTTACAACAATATAAGATACCTTGTAATATACTTTTCCTAAGCCTATATTTAACCTGCTTTATTGATAGATTATCTTTACATTCATAAAACACAGAGTTCTCAGAGGTGAGAAAAAGAACACTTAGACAAGAAAAGGCAGTAAATTAAGAGAGAAAACAATCTTCCTGTCCCTGCCCTCCTCCAAGGACTCCATTTTGATTTAGAAATGTACTTCAGATGCTTCATTGAAGCTAATTGTATCATTACTTTAGTGGACTTTTACTGCCACTGCTGCCTCTCTTCTAAAGGCTGGCAATGTGGTACCAATTTTGTATAAATTAGAGTATTAAACTTCCTATTGTATTTGAATCACTGGTAACAGCCATCCCATTATTTTTAAATAGTTATGATACACTTGAGTCACAAATGCTGTGAAGTTTGCTCTGTGGGAGCCATGACCTGAAGCAGTTGAGGAATATGGGCTTAAATTTTATGCCAATATGTAAGGCTCCTGCTTTTGTCTGGTGGCACTTTTCATAGGTTGGAAACTTCAAGATGTCCATAAGGCAGCACAGGAGAGCGGGTGCAAAGCTATGCATTCCCCCCCTCACACCTATTCACAGCTGCCTTACCCTGTAAATGTTGTCCCGATGACTGCTTTAACCTGTGATAACTGCCAGCATTCCTGAGTGTCAAAAGTCACAATGAGCAATTGCCAGAATATGTGTGAAAATCCTGCCATGATGGTTTTCTAGGTTTGGGATCCAAACCCTTCCTAACATGGTAAAAGCTCTGCTGTGGATTTTAAATTTACTTCACTGGCTGTGGGCTCTGCCTCCACATACACTGTATTATAGGCTTTAATTTTGCAGGGAAGAGAGAAATTTTCAATTTTTTTTTCTTCCCCCTTACTATCCTAAAAGCAAAAATTTCAGGTTTGCATAATTTTTTGACCAAGGTAACAACATTATCAGGAAAATATGCAATGAGCATGATCAATTAGATAAGCAAGTATTGAAAGCCTCATTTGGTTTAGAAAGCAATATAGCATAATAAATACTGATATATCTATAAGGAGTCAGCAATATTAACAAGGTACTTCTAGCTGAACACCATAAATGAAGATTATGTCCTTATTAGAAAAGGGTGATATTAGAGATTTTACATCAGCATTTTAATAATCAATAGCAAAATCTTGCAAATTATGATTGAATGCTAGCTTAAAAACAAATAAAACCAGGAAAATATCTATGCTAACTTACTAAGTTTTGCTACTTATTTCTTTGATTTCTTCTACAGTAATTGCAAGGATATTTCTTTGAATATAGGTTAGCTGGCAAATTTCACTGGACTACAACAAGCCTCTTTTCCTTGTTATTTAACAGCTCTCAAAGTTATAGTTTGTACTAACTAATCCTATAATAGTAAAGTTTGGAAAAGACCTTTGAGATAGTCTTAACTGTCAGCCTTGCACCACCCCCGTGTTCACCATTTAACCATGACCTCAAGTGCCATATCCACAAGTTTTTCGAACACTTTCATGTATTGTGACTCCACTCTGGGAAGTCTGTTACAATGCTTTACAACCTTTTCAGTGAAAAAAATACATTTGTCATATTGAATCTAAACTTGAAGCCATTTCCTCTCATCCTGTCGCTTGTAACCTAGGAGAAGAGACTGGTGCCTGCCTCACTACACCTTCCTTTCAGGCAGTTACAGAGAACAGAAAGGTCCCCATGAGCCTCCTTTTCTCCAGGCTAAACAGGTCCCTCAGCCAGTACTACTATGATGTAGGTGTAGCACTTCATTCACAGCTGCTGTGTTTGTTTACTTCATGAAAGGATAGGTCAGGCCATAACCAGACTTCCCAGCTTTAGATGAAATTCATTTTGTTTCCTAATAACTGGGGTTTTGTTGCTTGAACTGAGCACCTTTATTCCTGATGAAACACATTCACAATAATGCCTACCTTTTTATTCTGTTGTGAACTAACAGGGAATCTTTCTGTGGACGTGAGACTGTTTGAACACTGCAACCCATTCTCAGACCTGGAAATTTCTCTGTTTTTCAGTTATAAAACTTACATTAGAATGTTGGATAACACTGTATTTATCATCCCTTCATTCTGTTAACCAGGAACATTTTGGAATTCAGCTTCCTTCAACACAGAGACATCCTACCTGCATTTCCCCACCTTCCATGGAGAACTAAGCGCAGATGTCTCATTTTTCTTTAAAACTACTGCCTCCTCAGGAGTGTTTTTAGAGAACCTGGGAATTCAAGACTTCATAAGGATAGAGTTACAGTGTAAGTAACATAGCTGATGGTATTTTTGTTGTTGTTGTTATTATTATAAAAATTGGATTTAATGTAATTTAAAGGGGGACTATTTAAAAACTGTTCTCTACCTTTATTACTTCTTCTACTACTACCAGATCTTTATCATTATATAAAAAAACAAATCACAGCACTGAGACTTAACATGTAAGTTCCATTTGAAGAAATTTTCTGCCCCAGAGGTTTCTTAATCTAAGAGCACAGCAATCAGCCCCTGACTGTTAAGACTGTTTCTGCTTCTTGTGTTTAGTACATCTCTGCTGCCAAATTCTATTCCTCCAGATTTTAAGACCAGGCATTTTTTGTGTCTGCTAGAAGATTCACTCAGTCACCGTGTGTGACTAAGATATTTTGTGACACAGTATCTCAAGTCACACATTATCATATTTTTTTTCTTTTTTTTTTCAATTTTGTTTCATTTTATTTGAGCAGATCCAAATTCTTAGATGTACAAGCAGAAATATTTTTTTTGTTGCATAAGAGAGAATTAAATATCCCACTAAATCTGACATAAGATGGTCAACCTAAAATGAAACCTTCATCTTAATTGACTCAATGTATTATTCTTACATTGCTCATTACTAAAAGGGCAAGAATTTGAAAGGATGAGGCATTTTTTCATTAGTCTTTTGAATTAATTTGAAATGTCACATTAATTGAAAAGTCTCTGCTTGCTTGGTGATTCTGAGAGTTCTTTAGAACACTTTTTACTTTGGGGTTAGACAGTTCCTCAATTTTTTCCAAATCAATTTTCTTATCAGACTCCAGTGTTTTCTGAAGAAGAATACAAAAAAAATCTGTATGTTGTATTGCAAAATATTACTATGGAAACATTAAATATTTTTTATTACAAAGTAAAATATTCTACTTTCTCATTTTTTTGTCTCTGTTAGCATCTTCTGTGAATGAAACAAACAGGAAAACACCTTGTGTAGGTAGTTTAATTATAGAATATTATGTAGTGTTTAATAAATTTCTTTTTCATCATCTCAAACTGTAGTGTTGTATTTGAAAACTACCCTCTTTTCAACATTGTTTTGGCCATGTTTTTTGGCAGTCTGAACTGCCTTCTCTTAAAGCTCTGTGAACAGTTTAAAGGACAACAGCACTGTAAACTCAGCATCACGCAATACAGAAAATGTACTGGATCAGCACTTCAGTGGAGGCTCTCCGAAGCAGTGATGATAGTCTTGTCTGATAAATGATTTTCCATTTTCAAAATAAACAGCTAAATCATGGAAGCATTAAAGGAATGCTTCCGAGAACTGGATTTATTCAGACATTTGTCAGAAGACCAGAAGTTTTTCTTCAGAGTAATAATATGAAGACAGACTCATGTCACTTGTCCCATTCATTCATGAACATACAAACCACTGCATTCTTATGGGTTTTAAATGACTTTATATGAGTAGGGAGGTGTAAGAGAAAGCAAAAGGCCAAATTGTTCTGTCATTTCAGCATTTAAAAAAGCAAAGTTATCTCATTAGTGTGTAACATGTAGAGATATTTCATTTCCACAAACACCCTAATTCTTTGAGTAGACAGACCTATTATTTTTTGTATGTCATACGTAAGTTGTAGTTTACTCACAACTGTCTCTTTTTATTGAGGAAAATATTAATCAGAAATGAGCAATAGGTATTTTCATCACAAGTACCTTTCTCATAAGAAAAAAAAAATCACTTGAGCATTTCATATTGTATAAGATAATTTAGATTTCATCCGCATATAAACCTCAACATCCTTTATAATAAATGTGAATGTAAATTACCAGTCTACACTTGATGTTCTATTAATAGTTTCAAATAAATTAATGTCTTTTATTTGTGTAATAATAAATAACAATAATGCAAATGTCAAATGTCACTGTTTAAAATTATGTGAGTAAATGTTTAAAAGTTATTATGCCATGAACATTTGACATTCAGTACTTCAGAAGACTGATTTTTTTGTAGTATTTTATTGATAGGTTTCAAACTTTATATCTACTTCCTCTATTCATGGAGTAGTGATCTTTAGACATTGAAGTCTAGCTTCAAACAAAAAACAACAGATCCAAAAACTTAATAGGAAATGTGAAACCCAGAGTTGTTCTGTTGGTTTTATGAAGTTATAAGCACTGCAGTGCATCTGTGTATATATGCTAGAACACTTGTAAAAATGGTGTGTGTATCCTAACCGTATTTTAAAACAGAGATTATGTAAAAGAAGACACTTGTCTCAAAGAAGATACTTGATCCCTTGTTTTTGTTTTGCAATAAGTTATAAATGCATGTTGAACTTCATCCTGATTTACTGATTTCCTGCAGAAGTAGTGGTTGAAAGCAGCAAAGCCAATTCAACTCTGAAGAGTACACTCTGCTAAATTCTTACAGGACCAAAGGTCTGGCCAAAGGTCTGGGTATTTTATATTGGATGCTCACTGAAGGTTTATTTCCAAGGAGTTAAACATAAATTTAAAGTAGGCCTGAAAACACTATGATGTATTAATTTGGTTGGGCTTCTGCAGTTTCTCTGCACGTAGTTCAGAACAGTCCAATACGCAACTACTGGTGGCCTTTGTCTGCCCAAATTTGCAGCTTACTGTCCAGGATGAATGCAGTTCAAATGCTTCCTTTATGGAAAATGCTAGGACTTTGCATTCTGCAGCTTATTAGTTTGTAATCACTTTCTGCTTCTGCACATGACGCTCCATTCAGTACTCTGGGTGGTTCTCTGTGGATGAGCATTCTGCAAGTCGTGCTAGCCATAGCTAGCCACTGACCACTCCCCATGATTACTGTCAGCTACGCCTTCCACTCCACTTTTCCAGTCTGTAGCTGGGCTCTGCCTATGTTTGGATGCCCTAGGGATACAACAGTTCCTACAATGCTTGGATAGCTTTTAGGTAACACCTAGTGTAAGGAGGATCCAAAAAATATGTTTGTACCAGGAAAGAACTCCTGGATGCATTCTCTTCTGCTGCCTAAGAAATAGCCAAAAGGCTCTGTGCCTAGGTCTTTTTTGCAAGATAACAAATTTTAGAACCCAGTATCATCCTTCCACATCCTGTGGCATAATTTATTGGTGGTTCTTATAAATCCAAATTTTCTTTCAAATTTCCACTGTTGTTGCTATTAACAAAAATGCCTATAATACAATAGAATGCTAAGTGATTATATTTTTCACTTTTTCTGGCATATTCTGATTAGTCTTCAGAGACTGCAGTGGGTGACCATTCTTGCTATTTCAGCCTTCACATGTGGAACTTCAGGGATTGCTTCCCTTTTTTCAAGAGTATATTAATTTTTTTAGTGGTACTAACACAATTCATTATTTCAGTGGTTATTTCAAAATCTTTATTATGTGTTTTCTTGCCTTTAAAATCTAAACAGTAGCTTTATTTATCAGATCTGTCATTCTGATATGCTATTTAATAGGCCCATTCAGTGAGATCAAAACAGAACTTGTGTTTTCAGGCTTAACTCCAACAGTATCCAGAAGATTACAAAGACCTCTCTTCAGAAGGTAACATTCAGTAGAAATTCTTTTTAGCCAGTCACATGGACTTTCTGTTGCTTTTGTTCTCCTACTGTGTGGTTGAGTTATTTCTTTTTTCCCCTTATAAAGGGAGAGTGAATTCTCATCTTTTTCTAAATAAAATAAATTTATCCTAAAATTATTTTGTTTTTCTGAGGAACTGTGTTTAGACATCTATTATGTCTTCTAATTATGTAAAACTGTTGATTTTGAAGCAGAGAAGGTAATTTATTACAAAAGGCATGCCATTTATAAATTGACTGCACATTGTGCTTTATCTTATTTAGTAAGTGAAACGGTTTATGTATTTCCCTTTTTTTTTTTTTTTTTGTCTTAGGATCAAATATTACAGAAAAATACTTTATAGAAACCAGATTTAGAGCTCAGTGGATTGCAAATGTGTTAAATTACTCAGTCTATAGGTTGGCCAAAGTGGATTTAAATGTTTTAAAAAGTCTAATATATTTTGTGAAGGTGAAAAGAAAGGAAAAATACTGCATGGAATATTTTTTCTAGTTCAATAAATTCCTCTTGGAAACATTTTTTGAAGCTCATTTAATTCCCTTGATTCTTAATTTTTTTGCTTTTCTGTCAGCATTCAATGACATAAATAGGAGGCTTTTTTTTGGATCCATGAAATCTTCTCTATAATCCTTTAAAGAAATTCTTAATAATTTAAAATTATGGCTATCCATTGTCTAGGGAATACTTTTTTTCATACATGATTGTCTCTGAATATATGAAAGAAACAGTTTCAGAGAGAATATTCAGAATTTTCAGATCTTCGGTTTTCTGGCATATTCATCATCTTTTTATTTTGACCTGCAAAGATTCAGTTATGGTTTTCTGGGCAAACCATAAAACTGTGTCATGTGAAAGCTTCTTAGAGAAAAACTCAATTTAAATCGGAATTTTATGAACTACATCAAAATCTTCCCTCTGGTATTTGTAAAGCCTATATGAATAAATTACAAAAGCGAATAGACAATAAAAGATGCTGGTTGGATTATAGTTGTGGTAATTTAAATATAGTTAACAACAGTAATCAATTATCATGTAATCAAGAGATGCATTTCATCCAAACCAAAAAATTGCAAAGCTAGCACATTTCACTGTTTCTTGACTCCTGTGCTCTCCAGGGGTCTACAAACTGATTGGTTTCCATGCAGTGCATAAATCATTGCTCTTGCTGTCAGTGCGTGTGAAGAATGAGCTGCAGGCCCCTGAAGTAAACTCTCCCTCTAAAACAATCAGTCTTATCCCATGAAATAGTAGGCTAAACCTTAAAGTAACTTATTCTGCTATTAGTTACTTTGCCACTCAATTAATTATGAAATAATTTAAATGCTTGTTACTACTATGCTCCTTCTAGCTCCATCTGAAGTGTTTTTTTCATTTGACGTGGGAAATGGACCTAGCGAAGTCGTAGTGCAATCACGCCATCCCTTAAATGACAACCAGTGGCATTATGTGAAGGCTGAACGAAATGTCAAAGAGGCTTCTTTGCAAGTAGATCAGCTTCCTCAAAGATCTCGCAGTGCTCCACCTGACGGACATATTCGTTTGCAGCTCAACAGCCAGCTCTTTGTAGGTAGGTGCTCCACAGAGTATTTCCTAGTTACCATCATAAAAATATAAAAATGCTGCAGTGTGAACCTGATCTTTTGAAAATACTTTTTACAATTACATGAGAGACTTTGTGAAAAATCTGTGGAGATATTCACTGTTTTGAGATTATAGATCTCAAAGTGCTTTGGCCAATAGTTACTCCAGGAGAGTATTTCAAATGAAGTTTACTTCTTTTGAGGTTTGTTTGAAGGACAGTCCAAGGATCTAGATTTGCACCTTTTCTTGAGAGGATTAATTTACTGAAGGAAGTTGTGCCATTTCTGTAATTTCAAAGAAATTTTGTGTTTTCTCTTTATCCACAGCTTTTCATGTTAAAGCATGACATTAAGGCATTTAGATATAATGCTGAAAAAGTTGAAATTGAGTAAAAAGGAATTAATTAGTATTTATTTAGCTACTACAGAAAGCTATATAGAGCTATGAGTTATATCCACAGTAGTGTTCTTAATGTAATATTACCTTATTATGAATTCATAAGTTTCTGGTGTAAATATATGTTGTACAGCATAAGAGCATTTAAAGCTGGGACTACTTTTAAAAAGACCTTTTTTATGAGTGCTCTGAAAAACTCATAATAAATTAATGTAAGTTTTATTTGCTGTGTGTTGGGGAGGAATATATATTTAAGGGCAATACCATTCTTAAACTGTAGCTGCAAAAAATGTGAATGCTTATAAAAAAATGAAATAAGGAGGGAAGTCTTGTATGCGCAGATAAAAATTTGTACATGTGCCTCAAAATATCAAGGGAAGAAGATGAAGACTAGACCAAACATAGAAGAATTTTATATTTTGATTAAAAGATGATATGAAATTGCCACCAACAGGTGGTTTTGTTCCATTATAACTGAAAATAACAATAGCTATGTCAAGATATTCTGTGTAACACCAAGAATTATGTGAACTTTGAAACTGGAAACAACTTAAAATGAATGATCTCATGGAAGCATTTATCCAAACAAGACCTGGAAATATATGAGAGTTATAGTTTACAGTCTTATACATCGTGGAATATTTTCTGGTTTTACTTTTTAAAAGAAAAAAAAGGACAAAAAATATCAAAGTAATGCAACAAAGATAGATGATGTGTTGGTTGCACACCTTGCTAAGCAACACAGATGAGTAAAATGCTAGCTATCATAAAATGCACTAAAAATAAGATCGACTCAACAACTCTTATTAGTCTTAGGATTCCTCTGTATAGTTATCACCTATACTAAGTAGTCAGGTAGTCAGGAACATCTGGCAGGTATTCCTCTGCACAGAGAGGCATTAACCTTCCTATTGTTGAAGGAATAGACAGCTTCCTTCTGAGAAGGAGGAACAGACACCAGCTGAAGGGTATTGTAGAATCATTAGGGTTGGGAAAAAACTCCAAGTTCACCAAGCCCAACATTGGAGTGAATATGACCTTGTCAACTAAACCACAGCACTAAATACCACATTCAGTTATTTCTAGATCATTTCCAGGAGATGGGACTTCTCAAAAACCCTGAGCAGCCTGTTCCAATGCTTAATCACCCTTTCAGTGCAGAAATTCTCCCTGTAGTCCAACATGAACATTCCCTGGCACAGCTTGAGATTATGCCTTCTTGTCCTGTCACTGTTTGCCTAGGAGAAGAGACTGACCCCTACCTGGCTACATTCCTTTCAGGCAGTTGTAGAGAGTGATAAGGTTACCCCTGAGCCTCCTTTTCTGCAGGACAAACAACCCCAGTTCCCTCAGCTGCTTCTCATATGAATTACTCTCTTAACCCCTTTACCCACTCTGTTCCCTGTCTCCTGACACGCTCCAGCACCTCAGTGTCTTTCTTGTGGTGAGGGGCCCAGAACTAAACAGACAACTCGAGGTGTGGCCTCACCACTGCCAAGTTCAGGGGAACAGTCACTGCCCTGTTCCTGCTGCCACACTGTTGGTGATACAGGCCAGAATGCCATCAGCCTTGGCCACCTGGGCAAAGCAGGATCTTGTTCAGCTGCTGACCAGCGACTCCAGATCCTTTTCCAGCAGGCAGCTTTCCAGTCACTGTTCTCCAAGCATACAGACTTGTATCAGGTTGTTTTGACCAAAGTGTAGGATTGCCAGAATTCTTATTTTTTGACCTTGACCCATCAATCGAGTCTGTCCAGATCCCCTAGCAGATCCTTCCTACATTTCAATAGATCAACACTCCCACTCAGCATAAGATCGTCTCCAAACTTACGGCAGGTGCACACAATACCCTCACCCAAAGCACCAATAAAGATGTTAGACAAAGTTACTATTACAACACTGAGCCTTGGGGATTAGTCACCTAATCAGTGACAAGCCATGAGCTGGGTGTAATTCCCTTCACCACTACTTTGTGAGCTTGGCCATCCCATCAGTTTTTAACAGAGTAGAGTCCACCTGTTCAAGCCATGAGCTGCCAGCTTCTCCAGAAAAATTATAATGATACAGGTATCATCATCCATACCATAAGATTTACAGACAGAAGGACACAGGTCAGTTTATCAGTCAGTAGAATACTGAAAGAATGAAACTATACAGCTCACTCCTCCCATCCCCACCCCTCCCCTTTTTTCTGTGAATTAGTAGAGTCATCAAGGGGTCCCTATAATTACTTCATAAAACAGAAATCAGATGTACTTTTAAAGCCACTTATAAATATTTTCACATGAATAAACTTGTGTCTTGGAAAGTCATAATATACTGTTCATAGGCTGTAAATTATAAAGATGGTTTTACATATCAATTATTTTAAAGTTTTAAAAGCTCCTATAAATTTATTTTCAGGTGGAACAGCATCCAGGCAAAAGGGATTTTTAGGATGCATTCGTTCATTGCGGTTGAATGGAATGGCCCTTGATCTGGAAGAGAGAGCAAAGATAACACCAGGAGTTGAACCAGGCTGTCCTGGACATTGTAGCAGCTATGGTAGCCTGTGTCACAATGGTGGAAAATGTAGAGAGAAATACAGTGGATTCTCCTGTGACTGCACTTTCTCAGCCTATGGTGGTCCATTCTGTAAGAAAGGCAAGCATGTCTTTTAGTTTTATCAGTTATTGAAAACAGGACCATACAGTCCAGATAAAGACCTTCACATCCCCTTAAAGATGTGTTTGAATGCTTGCGAAATACTCGTTTTGCATAATGTAGGTAAATATTCAGCTGAATTTCCTCAGTATCTGTAAGTTTTGCTAAACACTGTTCTTTCAGAGAAAACTTTCTCTTTTCAGAGAAATCTCAAAACTAAGTCTTATTTTGGAAAACAAACCAAGAAACAGACTTAAGTCTACTTTTTGCTGTAAGAAGAAAGATATTTGCAAACAGGACGGAGCCCCTTTTCCAAGTCTTTTTAAAGTAGATCCTTGGTGAAGTTATCATAGCAGTAGATGATCACAAGTCATCAAGTCTGAGTTTCAAAAACGGAAGTTTATCTAGAAATTTTGGTGTTTATATATCATTCAGATTTGCATAAAAACCTTGTTTCCTCCATGTATTAAATGCATTCTGCAAAATACTAAGCAGCTTATATGCCACAACTTTGTGTTCTTCTAAATTAGCGCACAATATGCCCTGTCATCACTGCCAGCACAAAAGGGAGGGATCCATTGAAGATTTTCGGTATACTGCAGATCTAATACCACTGTATGAGCAACAAGGTTTTCCTCCTCTGCATCAGAAGAGACTGATGGTCACACAGTAATATTCAGCAGAGACAGAGTGGCTTCTGTTGCTGAAAGTGTGAGATAACCTAAATAATAACTTTCAGTCAGCTTTTGTCAAATACTGAGCCAGATCACAGAAACTTCAAGAAATTTCGCCTAAGTGTGAAAGCTGTGATCCAAAACACTAAGACAATTGCTTTTAGCAGAAAACAGCTGTGAAAAATCCCAGAATTATGGAAGCCCTGTATAAGAGATTCATCCATAAGAAGAACATAACCTAATTTCTGTTTTCTTTTTTTTCTCTCATCTGACCAGTCTCTTTTACCACAGAATTGTTTCAGGCCAAATCTAATCTATATGTTAGGATACAAATTGCTGCACCAAGTTCTTTGTAGGAGCAGTATATATACAAGACAGAATATATTGTATATGAGATCTAGGATGATCAATAGAAAATAACCTGGAAAAAAATGCACTTCTTCATGAAACAGATATTTAAGACACACATGTAAATAAGCTTTTGCCCTAGACCAGGTTGTGTCATATGTTTCTCTTTAGTTCTAAATGCTATTTTCATTTATATTTACTTTTAAGCTCTATCACAATAGTCCTGAATACATTTTATTTTCTTCTGTGGTGTGGCAGAAGAAAAACAAACAAACAAACAAAAAGATCTCTAGTGTTATTTTGCATCATATTTAAATATTGAATTCCTTTTTGTTTCAGAGATCTCTGCCTATTTTTGGACTGGCACTTCTGTCACATACAACTTTCAGGAGTACTACACATTAGCTAAAAATTCCAGTTCTCATGCTTCTTCTTTCTACGCTGACATGACACTGGCCAGGGAAGCAATTGCATTTGCCTTTCGAACAACACGGACACCAAGCTTACTGCTCTACGTCAGCTCCTTCTACAAGGAGTACCTCTCGGTCATTCTCACCAGGAACGGTGAGTTTTCAGATTGGATGCCTGGAAACACTAATGAACATCATAAATGTCAGCTCAGATTCTCTCTGATTTCCAGACCTGAATCACAGACTACATATGGCCCTGTTGTTTCTTTAGATGGTAGCTTTGTTTTTCAGCTGCACGAATCAATTCTTCCCACATGAATAACACTCCTCCCTCTGTACTTTCAACTTTCACTACTGTTTTTTTTTATCACGTCATCAAAAATGTTTATTTCTGAAAATCCTTTAGAAATTTTTGGATTTTAAAGTTTGGAAATTAAAATTAAAATTTATCTGAGTTGTGTTCTACTCATGAGGCCTATTAATTGCCATCTGCAAAATAAATAATGAAATAAAACACTTTTGAAAGTGCATTATCCATTTCCCAAATTAATCAGAGGTCATTTCATTAAATTGATTTCATAGGTGACTTATATACCTATAAAAATACATATGTATGTATATATGTGTATATATATGTATATATATATATATACACATATATACATATATATACCTGTAAAAATACATGTAACATTTTTGATGTTTCTATTTAAGCTGAACATTTAAGTATTAGTTGGATCTTTCTTTTCAACACTGTCATCTAGATCTAGGGATTATTTTGTTGGCAGTTTTTTTTCAAATAGAAAAAAAACCAAAAAAACCCACAGAGTTAAATCTTCATGTTTATGAACAAAGACTCTTTGCAGTCATAGTGGTTCTGTGTTTAAGGAAGGTTCTGTGCTTTCCTAGACACATATGTGGATATAGAATAGCAGTATTGTCCTCCCTGTCATGTGACATGGAACACGTGTTGTTCATGGCTCTTCTGGGTCTGACATGGGCCTTGATTTCTGGAGCATGAGTAGAAAGTTGTGGTCCATCTGCAGCTGAGAGGGAATTTCTGACCAGGAAACTACATTGCATCTGTGTTCTCCTCTGAGCCGTTTGTGTGATTAGTTAACAATAAGGAATGGAAAGTGATCTAGGAGTTTGTACACTGCATTCTATTTAATTTTCAAATGATTAGGGGTTTACAGGACTGGACAGGTAAAATATTATTCAGGAATTATGACATATTTGGTAAGCCACAATTATGACAGTTACCAGACTGAGTCTTTCTCAGCCGAATTTTGAAATTAATTATAAAATTTCTGCACAAATTTTAACTCAATAATCAAATTTGAGACAGCTTTTGACTATTTTTGCCACTATATCCTGCTTCCGACATTGCTATTACTCATTCTGTTGCCTTTAATTTCTCACTTATGTCCATTTCTCATGGTTAAGTCCTTAAACAAATCAAGCATTTGTTTTCCCCTTGAAGTACCCCTGTACTGTGCAGAGCAGTATATGATCTGTACTGCTTATAGTGTATGTAGTGCACTACACCTTTGCCCTCTTTATCCTTGCAGGAAGTTTACAGGTTAGGTACAAGCTAGATAGCCATCAAGACCCTGATGTCTTCAGCATCAGTTTCAAAAGCATGGCTGATGGACAGCTACAACACGTGAAGATTAATAGAGAGGAGGAAACGCTCTTTGTAGAGGTAACTCTGTTTGGGAGGAGGGCGGGAAAGGTGGATCATCATAAAAAAGTAGACAAGCAAAATGAAGTAAATACAACAAGGCAATTAGCCCCAAATAAAGTGTGCCTTAATATCTCAAGTAATCAAAGCAAAGTTAACACTTTCATGATGCATAGTCAAAATTAATGTTAGCCAGTCTCTTTGATGATAATTTTGTTTTTTTCAAAAGGTCAATATCACCTCATACTTTTATGTGAAAATGCAGTTGATTGTTTGATGGTTAAATTTTCAAAATTTGGTAAATGTGAATGACTGCTGTTGTTTGTTTCAGGTCTTGCATTTTCATTTTTTGATTTAAATTATGCATTAAACTACAGTACAAATATATTACCACCTAGATAATAATTTAAATCTGTTTTTGAAACTTTTTTGGCCTCTTTTATATCATCAAAGGAATGTAGCTATTAAGGAGGATATTTTGTGGGGCTTTTTGGAAATTTCATGATAAAATAGAAACATATATTTTTAATAGTTAATACTAACATGCAAAAATTCTTGTGGTTTTTTTTTTTTAATTTTAAATTCAAAATACCTGTATGTTACAATTTAGTATTTTGAGGCTAGAACTTGGGTTTGTAATGGTACTTGACTTGAAGTTGTTTTAGAGGTATCCTAAGAGGCAGAGTATTTACAATATAAAATTTGATCTTTATGGAGTTAAATATTGAATACCTTTTTAAAATGAAAAGAGGCTTTTTCATATTCTTAAAGGTTTGCTATTTTTATTCATCTTAGAGTAAAAAAGAAGGAATCAGCCAAATCAATAAGAAAAATAAAGGCTTATTAAGTGGGATGCTTAAGAATATCAGTTATAATCAGTGATCTGAGGAAGCTGATAATCTATTTCCTGATGAGTTTTTACGCTATAAATAACATATTCTTCCCTCATACCCTCTTATTTTTAGCCTTGATCTTACCTACTTTTTTTAAAATATTGAATACAGTCTCTTCCATTATTCTACTTTGTTCCTCACTCTATCATTCTATAGGTTAACCAGAAGGAAAGAATGAAGTTCATTCTGTCTTCAGGCATAGAATTGAATGCAATCAAGTCTCTCACACTTGGCAAGATTTTAGGTAAGTGGAACACTGCAGCGTTTTCTAAACCTGCAAGGTTTTCTGAAACATGGATCAAAATGTCATCCTGGAGCATGAAAAATAATAAGACGAATGCCATTGAAAGACATTTGTTGTTGTGGATTTACTTAGAGTCACAATCAAGGTAGAAACTTCACTCTTGTTGAAATACAGATATAATCACAAATAAGTGCTTCCTGAAAAAATGGTCAAGTGGGTTCCATTAAAAATAATTGTACACTTCTCTCTCATTTTGCAATCAAGCATTAAGAAACATAACCTTGTTTTCTATTCTGGAGAAAAAACAAATCAAATTGAAATGGTACACAAAGATGATATAATACTATTAATCACGTATTGTACTTGAAAAACTTCCTGTGATTAGATTTTGATGCAAACAGTGAAGAATATGGTAATGTAAGTCAAATATTTGTTGGAGATTCTTTGTCTCATGATGGTTCTTCAGAATCTTTTTCTCTGCAATAATGATCAAAATGAAATTTATCTATCCACAGTGACCATTTTTTTTTAATATTCTTAAAAGAAAGTAGATATTCTTAAAAGAAAGTAGCAATAGCCTGGACTAAAATTCTCAAAACCTTGTTATTTTCCTACCTTTCACATTGGTAAAACCCAATGATAGAGGAAGATATGGTGCTGGTGCAAATTGAAAGGATATTTCTCTTCCCTCTGAAGCAATTTCATAGAATCAGAATGTTTTGGATTGAAAAGGTCATGTAAAAGATGACGTAGTAAAAGATGATGTAAAAGACCATGTAGTTCCAGTATCCCTGCTGTGTGCTGGAACCCCTTCCTCCAGGCCAGGTCATTCAAAGCTTCATCCAATGGCCTTGAATACTTCCCTTGCCTGCTTCCTTAGGCAATCTGTTCCAGTGTCTGTCACCCATACAGCATAGAATTTCTTCCTTATTTCCAGGTTAAATCTACAGTTCAGTTTAAAGCCATTCCTCTCTATCCTATTACTACATGCACATTTCAAAAGTCACTCTTCAGCTTTCTTGTAGCCTCCTTTAGGTACTGGAAAGCAGCTATAAAATCACCTTGGAGACTTCTCCAGGCTTGAACAACCCCAACTTTCTCAGTCTTTGTAGGAGAGCTGCTCCAGTACTTTGATTATCTTCGCTGTCCTTCTCTAGACTTGCTCTAACAAGTCCATGCCTTTTCTGTGCTGGGGACCCCAGAACTGGACGCAGTGTTACAGCTGGGGTCTCACCAAAGCAGATGAGAACTGCAGAGTCACCTCCCTTGCTCTGCTGGCCTCAGTGCTTTGGATGCAGCCTTGAATCATGGAATGGCCTGGATTGGAAGAGACCTTAAAGATCATCTCATTCCACCCCCACTATGACAGGCAGGAGCCTATGATAGACTAGGTTTGTCAGAGCTGCACCCAACTTGGCCCTGAACAGTCCCAGAATACAAAATGGCTTTTGGGCTGCAAGTGCACATTGCTGGCCCATGTTGTGCTTCTTGTCCACCAATGCCCCCTGGTCCTTCTCTTCAGGGCTGCTCTCAATCCATTCACCCCCCAGTCTGTATTGATATTGGGGGTTGCCCAAATCCAGGAGCATGACTTTGCACTTGCCATTGCTGAATTTCCTGAGATTTCCTGATACCAGTCCTCAAGCTTGTCAATGTCCCTGTAGGTGGCATTCAGTCTCCCAGGTGTGTCAGCTGAACCATTCAGTTTAGTGTCACCCACAGACTTTCTTCAGATGCACTCAGTCCTACTGTTCATGTCATTAGAGAAGATATGGAACAGAAATGGTGTCAGAAGAGCACCACCTGTCACCAATCCCTATTAAGATATTAAACTGTTGCATGCAAATATTTGGATAAGGAGATCCAGAAAATTCTTTGTCTGTCAAATAGGTGGTTGTTGTTCTCAATTATGAGAGTGTTATCTAGAAAACATAGGAAAATAATTTTAAATGTATAATAACACGCATACAGTGATAGTTATTTTTATGAGAACAATTACCAAATGCTAAATAGCTTAAAACGTATTGAAGAAATTTAGAAACTATGTTTCTAGACCATTTAAAAAATGAATTATTGTTTAGTTACCATTAGAAGAATCTCAGTGTAGCTGATTTGTTTTCTTACTGAAAAACTAAGTACCTCTAACACAAACAGAAACATATACTTTTGAAATGTAGATTTTATATATAAAACTCACACTCCAGAAAAGAACTTGTGTGTAGATGTGCATAGAAAATAGAAAAGAGAGTGATCACTTAAGCATAACTTTAAAGCAATATTAGATAAAATATAAACTACTACAAGAAAATTTTTACAAATATTTCCAACTTTACAATCTGATGATAAAATTGAATCAGGAACATATAATATTTTCAAGTGTGGTGGTCTATTGTGATCACACTCAAGTAAAGTTAATACCACAGTGACCAGTATAGAATAAAAGCTTATATTATATTTATTATAAAATATCATATGAAAACTTACTTCAATTTACTTAAAAATGCACTCAATGAAATTTATGGAAATGTACATTTTTAGACTAATAGTCTATTGCTGTTTTGACTGGGATCAATATTGTCTCTTCCAAAGAGCCATACAGCTACATAAATTCAGAGGTGGGATTCTTCAGTTATATGATGTCTTTGCAATGACACAGCGGTGCAAAAACACAGAGTTACAATGACCTCTGGGGCACTCAGCCCAATTTGTCTCAGAATCTGTCCTGGAGAAAGCATGTGTCTCTCCCCCTCTCAAAGGAGAGTTATTATTTCTTTTAGATATCTGATTGCTTTTGGTTCTGATTGTGTGAAGTCCTCTCTAGAGACTGAGGAACACTTCATGAAGGCAGAGGAAAAAGTAATGAGTATTTATTGCAGTGAAGAGGTCTAAACATAAAGAGCTAACAAAACATGAAATCATGTATTTCTTGTACTTGGAAATATTGTTCAGGAAAACCACAGAAAGAAGCTTTTTTAAAAAGGAATTATCTTCAGTTGGAGAAGTACTTTTCTGTGCTATTCTGCATTTGAACACGACTCAGTGTTTTTTTTCCAAACAAAACCTGTGCAGATTTCCTGGATCCTGGCAGATCCAGCCAGCTGGATCCTTGTTAGTCAATGAGACCTATTTAAGCAAGAATACTCAGAAAGCTGGCTGATGTCACTGCTAGGCCTCTCGCAGTGCTTTTTTCGGTGATGGAACCTGTACAAGTCCCAGTTGATTGGAAGCTCACTGATGTTGTCCCAGGTTTCAGTAAGGGTAAGAAAGCTGACTTGGGAAACTGCAGACCTGTCAGTCTCACTTCAGTGCCTGGTGTGATTATGGAGAAGATTATCCTGGAAGGCATTGAAAAACATCTGAAGGACAATGCAGCCATTTCAGGTCCATGAGAGGAAAATTTTGCTTACCAAACCAAATTTCCTTGTATGACAACATAACCAAACTCGTTGATCAAGTGGAAGCCAGTTGGTGCAATCTCTTCCAGTAAGTCTTTTGAAGCTGTCTCTCTCAGAATCCTTCTGGAAAAAATGTCCAGCCCACAGCTGGATAAACATATCCTTGGTGGGTGAGCAGCTGGCTCACAAGTCAGGCACAAAGAGTTGCAGTGAATGGGGTGACATCAGACTGGTGACCTGTCACTTGTGGGGTTCCACAGCCCAACATCCTCAACCCTGTGCTCTTCAACATCTTAATAAATGACTAGGGTGCAGAACTTGAAGGTGCGGTAAGTTTGACAATGATACTAAATTTAGAGGAATTGTTGACTCCCTTGAAGGCAGAAAGGCCCTGCAAAGAGACAGCAACAAATTAGAGGGCTGGACAGTTGCCAAATGTATGAAGTTGAACAAAGACAAGTTCCAGAATCTGTACCTGGATGTAAGAACATAATGGGGAATGAGAGGTTGGACTGCAGAAAGGGACCTGAGGGTCCTGGTCAATGATGTGTTCAACTTGTGAGTGGTTTTGAGTGTCGCTTTCAGTCAGTTAAATTTTACTTTAGTGGGAAAGTGGCTGATGGTGGTCTTCCCTAAGCCCTTTCACTTTTATCATCAAGATTGCCTGATCCAATATAAAGCTTTACTTTATTCCAGCAATATTTTCTAGTTAAGGAGCCAGGTGAAATCAAAGGATGTAAAATACTTCCTTTCCTATTATACATAGATTCAGTTTAATAAATGATTCATATAGGAACTAAAAAATAACAGAAACTACTCTCCTCTTGAGGTTTTCAATCTGACTCATATTTGGAGGTATATGTTTTTATCACAGAGGGTTTGTGAAAATGTTTTCTTGCCACTTCACTGTTAATTTTTCTCTTAAAACATCCCATCCAAGCAGATCCTTCAGTGCCTAGAGATAGATATTGAAAACAGCTGTAAAGAGACAGCTTAACAGCCAATATCTCATGTAATCCATCAGTGTAGGTGAGGAGACTTTTGTCTATCATCCATCTATCTTGTAGTCTGTCATCACTGCAATAAGCAGAGATTAGTGGATGAAAATGCTACTCTGCTATTTTGCAACATTCTACCTGAACACATTATCCCATTTTTTGCTATTAACCTAAATTTTATCGAGGAATGCACTGCAAAACTTAAAATCATTATGGTAGTTATTGTAAAGATCATAAGTTCATTTGTGGGTTCCAGGAAAAGTTAGAAGTGAAAATTAATTAGGTGAAATTCCCATTTTATTTCCAAATTTATTTCCCTTATGAGTCCTCTTTTTATAACTAGTAATTCCAGAGTTTTTGCCTAAATTAGTACTGTCAGAGTAAACAAACTGTTTGTTTTCCACATCAAAAGTGGTGCATTAGTGAGTATTACCTGGTGAATTAACAGAGTTCTAACATGCACGGCACTTGTCACATGCATTCAGAAAGGCAACTTAAGAGAAAAAGAGAGGAGGTATCTTTTTTTTTTTCCCCTTCCTCTTTGTAGTACCAATAACAGTATCATGTTTTAAAATGTGTAATAATTGAAACACTCACTTATTTTTAAGAAAATATCTTGGTGGATTTCCAGGATTTGAGGATCTGAGATCTTCAGGGCTTTTGTTTTGACAGACTTGATGGTGCAGGAATGGAGTAGATACATGAGTTTATGGAATTAATATGTTCCAAAAAGATTAATTTATGAGAAGAAATCCAATAAAATGCATTTTTCTGGAATTCATTCCTCAGTCTTATATTTTTTGCAGAATGAAAAAATGTTGCATTTTAATTTAAATACTTTATTTACAATAGAAACTTTTTGCTTTGGAACTTGCTATACGAATTTAGAAGCATTTCTCTCAACAGATTAGCAACTGTCATCTGTTAAAAAAAAAGGGGGGAGGGGGAGTTTGAATGTATCTAACTGTCTTTTCAATAAAGTCAGACAAGAAAGGGGTTCAGTGAATCTACATATGTTGCTGCAATTCAAATATACTCAGAGGAACACAGGTTAATTATTCATTTATTCTTCTGACACTTTATTTTGTACATTTGCGCTGTGATTAATTGTCTTCTGTTCCTTTTGATTAACAGAAAACAGTGAAGTAGATGAGGAGACTATGAAGGCAAACTCTCAGGGGTTTGTTGGCTGTCTATCTTCAGTGCAGTTCAACCACATTGCTCCTTTGAAGGCTGCACTGCACCAAAGCAGCTCAGCCCCTGTCATTGTAAAAGGACGTTTCACCGAATCCAGCTGTGGAACTTTAACTGGAGCTGACTCGACATCAAGTGAAACAACCCATTCATTTGCAGGTAGCATATGGTTATCACTTGTTCTGATCTCTGAAGCAAAATCCAAATAGAATACTCATGACCTGAATCACAACTGACTTTTTATTTTTCCATGCGGGTTAACATCTCAGGAGTAGTTTGTAAATAATTCTCATTTATATGTAATTGCTTTCTAGCCTTTCTCTTTTCATCTGAATGTTTGCCTTTTTCTTTTTATCTCTGCAAAGTGTCATCTACATCGATGTTCTGTTTATGCTTACTGACCCATACTACTGCCACTGTACCATATTGTAAATGAACTGTAACAGTGTGAAAATTTCTTTTAAAAAATCGTCTTCTATTTGTCTGTCATTTTCTTTTTTTCTTCTTTTTTTCTTTTTTTCTGCTACAGATCACTCTGGACCAATAGATGAGGGAAAGCCCTTAGCTAATGCAATCAGAAGTGACTCTGCAGTTATTGGAGGTAATAGGGACTGTAACAAACCCACAGGAATCTCTTTTTTCTAACTGTAAATCTGTCAGTGATGAAGTGAGGTCAGTTTAGCCTTGTGTGCATGAAGAAACTAGTAAAAACTCTTCATTCTACTACAGTTAGTAGATAGACAAAATTCAAGCATTCTTTTAAAATACAATGGATGACACTCCCTTATTACATAAATAATGCCGTATTTCCGTATGTTGAAGCATTCTGCTGAAAAACCATGTAGTAAGGACAGAATTTCAACCTGCATGATACTGGTGTCTGCGACTTTAAAAAGTACTTGGATTTGTTGTGTAAAAAGCATATATTTAAGAAAGAACCATAATTTCTTCCTGACTTTGCCAAAAAAATTACGTTTTGCTACAAAGTCAAGTTTTAAATCTTCTTTAATAAATCTGAACAACAAAGATTTTTGCTTGAGAATATAAAGTTTAACACTGCTTTAATCAATACTCTGGCAGCCTGAGGAAATTTCATTCTGGTTCCCTGTTGGGAAGGCAATGTATTCTTTGAAAGACTTTCATTTGCATTGATTTACAGCTTAAAATGCATGTTAAAATAATAATAATAAAAATAGGTACTGTTGGTTTGAAATACAATCTCTTCATTTTCTTCCTATTTCTTTTGGGCCTTTTAATCAGCTCAAATAGAACTACAAATGACCATTCATAAACTTTTTTAAAAATACCTTTTTCTTTTTTTTTTTTTTTTTAATGAGAGGAATAGGGGAAGAATCATGTAGAATTCAGTTACTTCTGAAGTGAATGTGGTGATAGTCCCTGTCAGAACAAATAGAGCATAAAGCTTAGGATAGATGTGTCTGCTTAAACTACAGGACTGATAATCAGGATATACAGGTTCTATCACAGTACCTTTCTGGATGATTGTCCTTAAGATCCATCTCATGTGAATCCTATGTGAAGATTCAAATGGATATTTATATGAAAACTACCTGTTCTGTCTCTTTAGCAGAAAGGAGGAGTGAGACAGTTCGGGGTTGGAGACCCTCATAAGAAACTGAACTCCTTTTACCAGTATTGAAGCAAGTATATGTCTCTGTCAGCTCAAATTTTCTTTCAGGGCATAGTATCTTCTCCTGTGACAATCATCCTCTGTGAGAATTTCTAGGAGTATTTCTTCTTTTGGGAGGAAGCAAGGAAACAAAACTTGTTTTCACTCATAAAGATGATGTTTTTGCAGTATAATTCTGTTTCCATTTGCATAGATACTTTGACAGAAAGGGCAGTGGGATGAAAAGGTCATCCTATCTGTGTTTTAAATTCTGAAAAGATTGACTTTCTAAGAGTTTTTAAAGGCTCAGTAGACAAAGGAATAGTTGAATAAAACTGTTCAGGCTTTTCATTGAAGTTAAAATTGTTTAGGTCTGTGAATGGTTGAGTTAGGATAAGAACCTGCAGTCACTTTTGTGTCTTCCATTTAAACAATGACCTGCTATGGTCAGTGCATGCAAAAGCACACTGCATGACCACTGACCTTTAAGAGAGTAGTACCAAAGATACTAATAGGAGATTATTAAGCCTAAAAGCTTCCCTGCTTGTAAAGTCATACTTATGTCTGTGTAATTTTATCCACACCAATTGAGAATTTTACCACTGATTTCAAGAAAGGTCAGAATTTAAAAATGTTTTCTGAGTTTTTATATGTCTAGCTTTGTCAAAACCTGCTTTGCTGTTTCAAAAGATTAATATTGTTTTACCTAAGTATCTGTACATAAAGATCACTATGTACTAGAAAACTAGTGTGGGTGGGGATTTTTAAGTGTGCTAACAGCAATGTAATTCTTTAACTTCAAGCTATAATAGTTACAATCCTTTTAAGATAATAACAATACCATTTTTTTGTTATTAAACACATTTGGGGAATTTGCACTCACAATTTTTCTACTGCCTATGTTTCTTTCAAAGTCAAAACAAAGCAAACTGCAACATTCAGGAAAATTTAAGTTTAAACACCCTTAAATTGATATAGCTGAGAATGGTATTAGTTCAGCTACTTCAGACAAAACAAGTTTATAGAAAAATCCTTAGACGGAGAATCTACAGTGATTGAAATAAAATAATGTAAGTTCTAGTTAATATAAATAAAACCATAATTTACTTAGATTGCAAAGTCCATTTCAGAGATGGATCTACTGTGTTAAAACCTTTATATTCCTACAGTGATGGATGGCTGCTCATAGTAGAGATCAATAAAATTGTAATGTGCTGAATTTTGGATGCTGTGGTTTTATCTACAGTGCTAAGGGGCTAGGTATTTTTATGCTTCTTGCAGTGATGACCAAGTTGTGCAACAGCCTGTTTCTTTGTCTACTCTAACTGAGCCACTGCATACAACTGTCATCCAGACTGTTAGTGCTGTTTCCATCCCAACAGCCTAGTCCTATTTTCTGCCTCTTTGACAAACATGATCCATTTCCCTTCTGTTTCACATCTCAAATTCCTCTCCTGCCCGTCCTCTGACTCATGAAGCTAAGGTCCTAAGACCATTATGGAAGGATGAATGAGAAAGAGAGGAGATGTGCTGGCAGTTTGTAAGGTCTTGCTTACCTCTGTGACAAGTATCTCACCTTACTGTTCCTTATCTGCAGTGGCTTGAGTTCCCAAACCAGGAGGGTCTAGGACTTGATAGTGAAGGAGGAAAAGAAGCCCTCTCATCAAAAATACCCTAAGGCCCCTAGGGATTTTCCATTCAAAAATTTCAGAAATTATAATGATCTGTTATTATTATTATTATTATTATTATTATTATTATTATTATTATGCAAAATTTCAAAACAATCAACATGAAATGCTAGGATGCTGTTTCTGATTTGAAAGCAGTTATGTCTTCTCATTACTCAGGCTTTCCTCTAAGCCCTTCCATTATGTGATGTAGTCATTCTTTCTTTGTCCTGCTCTCTGGCTTACATATTATTATCTGTCTGTCCTTTCTCATTACTGTTTTTCTCTTTTCTTCTTATAGGTGTGATAGCAGTTGTCATATTCATCCTACTTTGCATCACGGCCATAGCCATACGTATTTATAAAAAAAAAGTCATATACTCAAAAAATGAGGCAAAAGGATCTGAAAATGAAGACAGTGCTGAATCTGCATTGAAAAGTGAGCTCAGCATGCAAAACACAGCCAACGAAAATCAAAAGGAATACTTCTTCTGATTGTCATTAATGATTTAATCTAATATAATAATGTGACAGTCTGACTTTCTTGCTAAGCCAGGGGGCTCTCACTGGACAGAAAAAATTCTTGCACACTACTCTAAATGCAATGGATTTGAGACTTACTATATTCAATATGTTCAGTCTCAGTGATTGCTGTAGCAGGCCTCTTCAAATTACATGCATTCCTTAGCTATTATACCGTAAATGCATTTTATGTAACAGTGAATTAGATATTGTAACCAATTTCATTGTTGGTAGTTTCCGACTGTTCAAATGTGACCTTCTACAAATGAAGTTTAATGTACACACTGAATATGATTTTTGAATGGGAAAATTGTTATGAATTTATTCCTATCCTTTTCTTTAAAATTTGATTGATGATTTTTGTTCAAGGTAAAAGGTAGATTCTAATACTTTGTGTTACTAAAGAAATTCTGCTGTGCTGCATTATGGTGATCCGTCTTACTTCCTCAAACTGAAAATGCCTTTTGAGCTGCTGTTGGCTTTTGTCAGCATCTGCTTGTGAGCCATGGAATTTGATGTCCAGAACAAATTGTATTTATTTCCCCTGGGATGTGACTGATATCTTCATTATCCCTTCCTTTTGGTGGGCTTAGCAGAACTGAAGGGTGTACAGTGTGTTGAAATATTTTAAAATCTCTTTTGCAGTAGATTTTCACTTACGGTCAGGTGATGGCACCAAGACACTCATGCACATTATGGGCATTTTGAATAAAACTAGGGATAAAAAGGCAAGACCTTTGCTTGGAAAGATCAAGTAAAAGACTAACAATAATAATTTATCAAGAGTGAAAACACCAAAAGATGATCAAGCTTACTGTCCCTGGAAATTAGTGTTGATGCTTCTGTCAAGAAATAATGCTCAGTGCACTATCTGGGATGCATTCTCTTGAACTGTTGTATCTATGATCTGCTTCAGACCTCAAGACTAATTTTTTCTAAGTTATAGGAAATTATAGAAAATACAGAAATTACACAGTGCATGAACATGAACTACATGAACAATACTACATGAACACTTTTGTTCTGCACTCTTAATATACCTCTGTGAGATAAGGTCTGATTACACCACACAAAAATTAAACAGATGCTTACTGTGCTGACAGAGGAAATGAAAGCTAACTATGCTATGTTGTACAAACAAATTGTTAGATAGGAAGGCTAGGTTTAAATTGTGTAAAAAGAAGATTGTAAGGTCACTTTAGACACCATAGGGTATCTGAAATACCTGTGTGGCCTGATGTGATTGTCATGGATTCTACAGAAGGTATGTGTCTCTTCCAAGAGACATACAGGAATTGGGTAGAAGGCATCATAAAAAGGCATTAAATGTCAATGTTTAGGTAATTGACTCACACAAAGCATTTTGTATTTCCCCAGTCAGATGACTGGATCTAGAGAAAACTAAAGCTTGGATCTGAGAAAACAAACAGGATTTCAAACAAACCTTGCAGACTTGAGTCTGAAATTTAATTATCTTCCAGAATTGATTTATATCTACTCCCATTGAAAGCAATGAGAACAGTCATTGTTTTTCTATTCAAAGAATCAAAGCTAGACCCTATATTGTGAAGTTTAGAAAATGTTTATCATAGGTGCCCAACATCATTATAAACACATGGAAAACTGACATGGTATGCCAAAACCTTTAATATATAAATTTATTTACATAAACGGTAATTGTAAATATAAATATCCAGCAGATATTTTTCTTTAAAACTTATTTTCTTCCATCAGTCTTTACTTTCTATTTTCAGAATTCTACCATTCCTTTCTACGTCCTTCTATACAGATTTACTTAATTTCTAGGAAAAATTTATTTCCCTTTTTTGGGTGCCTGGGTGCTCTGCAGTCGTAAATTGCTCAGATTAACATGTAGTGCTTTCTTGTTTTCATTTTTTGAAATTTCATTTGCATCTCTGATAGACTAATCAGGCTGAGGATGCCAGATCAAGAACTGTATCCATGTGGTGGATTTGATACAGTTTGCTGCATGATAAGAGGTCTCCTTTAGGGAGACCAGAGTACTGGACTATTCCCAGTAAGTGACAAAAATATCCTGTTTGTGGATGGGGAGTGGTGCAGGTAAAAGCCTCACTTGAGTCGCGACAAGAAGACTTTGAATTATTAAGTTTACTGCTTTGAACCTTCTCATCTACCTATTTTGAAGTAAAAATTATGACTCCTTTTTGAGGTTGTAACCTAAATTGCATTAAATTCAAGAGGAGCCCTTCCATGGACTTCTCTGAAACCAAAGCCTCAGCATTTCAGGAGGTACGTGCCCTGAAACACATCCTGTGAGCAGGGGTACGTCCCAGTCAACTCCATTTTTTTTATCATGGGATGTAGTAACAATGTGGGACAAAACCTACAAGACAGTGATTATAGTAGACCAAAGGTGGTATTTTGATTGAATAATAAAAGACAGATTGTCTGTTATCTTAACTCTCATGTGAGAGTTGCTTCTATAAACCTAGTAAGGCCTAACGTTTACCCACAACAGGACAAGTTGGAAGAATGTAAACCTAACTTTTCAATCACTTGCTCTCAGTTTTATTGCCTTGTAAAGTTTTATTGTGTGTCTCCACGGAGAGAAAGTTCTCTTTCCTTACTTTGTTTAGTTCCAAATGAATATTTTCTTTCCCTATTCCTCAGAATTTTTAAAAGGAGCAGGAAGGGAAAAGCTTAGTAAAATCCCTATTTTACAGACTAGCTAAGAAGATAGAGAAGGATAAAAATGCCTGTATGAGTGGCACATTATTTCATTCAAAGTCTTCTTTTAAGGCATTTTATTTTGTGAAGGGTTCTAAGAGGGAAAAGATATATGGATTTTGCTGAATGAACATCTGTAGATTTGTAGAATAAATCGTGTCTCCCTGAAGATGCAAATGCCCATTTTCATCTGTAGAACAGTGATCATGTTTGTCACCTTAATCTAAAATATACATGTTTGAAATCAATGAAGCAGCATTTTTCATTACTTGCTGCATTTCTATGGGGATAAAAAAATGGTGGCACCGAAGTGCGCTAAAACGTCATACAACATTGTGCTGTCCCTTTTTTGATTCTCTATTCCACTGTGTGACTTCTCACCTCACTGTTAATAAAGACTTTTTAAAATAAAGTGAGGAAAATATTTTTTAAAAGAATTTGTATTAAAAAAGTTTTAAATTGACGACAATATACTGATTTTTTTTTTCAACAGTAAATATATGTAGAAGTGCACATAATATATTGGTGAGTGTGGTTATTTATAGGTATTTCAGAGCACTGATGGGACAAATTTGCAATGCACTGACACATTTTCCATGGCAAATATATTTTTTCTTAAGCACGTCAGAAAATAAATAGCAGCATGTATGCTGATACATTTTTAAAGCTTTGTGTGGGCTCTAGCTACAAAGGGCTTATAATTATTTATGTACTCAACATTTAGTGTATAAATATGATTTAGTTAGGTTTTGGGAAAATATTTTCCAATGCATCCAGTGTTGTGTAAATGAAGAATATGTTATAAACCAAGTGCACAACTTAACATGAAATGTAGTCACAGTCAAAATAAATTTACAATACTATTCATGGCAATGATGTACAAGGAAAAAGGCATGTAAAAGACAAAGGTCCTTTAAGGAGTCATCTGCAGAAATTTAGAACATGCAGCTATTGCAAGTTAGCAGAGGACTGAAAAGAAAATATCCTTTCGAAATAAAATTCATTACCTTTAGAAGTGATTGTAGTCATTTACACTCAAGCCAGACATATAGCTGTATAAGCTGCGTGATGCTACATGAAAAGAATGTTCTTTGTAACAGATATAAATATTTCCAAAGTCAGAAAACCTAATTCTGAAAAAGCTTGGGCCCTTGTCTCTGAATAAAATGCACATTCTCTGAAGTAAATAGGCAGAAATGTGACATAATTTTTTAGCAAATTAGGCACCTATTTAATTCTGGAGCCAAAACTATGATAATTGCATAGTGTTTCTGATCATTTAATGAGATTGCATTATCAAGAAGGAAGAAAAGTAAAAAATCTTAGAGAAATGAAAGCTGACTGAAAAGATACATGTGTAAAGGTATGGAAGTAGTTTCAGTGTTGGGGTTTTTTTAAGTGCACACAACAACATGCTTAAAAGAATACGGAACAGAAAGGATGTGCCCTTTGAACTTACTCTTTTTAAAACCTTCTTCTGGGACCTTTTGGTGGTGGTGGTAAGGAAAGAAGGATTAAATGAGTTTGAGTACAGAAATTCTGAAGCTGCTAATTTGAGAAACAGAAACAAAACCACATAAACTCTGTTTTGCTAAGAAATCATAATCATCTTTATTTGTGAAGGACTGTCTGAAAAGTAATTTTTGACAAAAACTGGCACTGTTATTTGGATGCATTCCCCAAACCTCCTAATCTTTGCTCTTCCTATTTCTAAGAATCAGATATCACAATATCATTGCACAGATGGATGCCCTTATATCAAACACTGACATAAACTTGTCAGTTAAATTCGTATGAATTTCTGTTGTATGATGAAATATTGAATAAATCTGAATAAATCATTCCTAAAACCCTTATTAAATAGAATAGTAAATCCACATAAAAATCAACTTCAGCCTATGAGGAAAAGTGTGTGTACACACATGCAAACACACAAGCATGTAGATGAGCTACATGTAGTCAGTGCTGAGTCTTTAAATTTTATAATTTTCTTTGTATTATGTTAAATATTGGAAAAACATCCAGAATTCAGAACCATTCTCCCCACACTTACTACATTTGGAAATATTCAAACCATTTCAAGAAATCATTGAGATTTTTAAGGTTTTTTCAAGGGGGCTAAAAATAAGACCTTGAAGTTTCCTCCAGGACTGTAAGAGGTAGACAACCAGACTGCTAATAGAAAAGCTTGCAACATCCCTCACACAAAGACAGGGCTTTTTTTTTTCCTTTTTAAGTTGTTTTTTAGTTATGTCTAGGGCTTAAGAAATCATTTGATTGATATCAAAATAAATTTCATACACACATACATAAATCACTACCTTGAACATCATATCTAAGCTACTGTGTAATATGTGTCCTAAAAAAGCTCTAATTCATTAGTAATCTTTTCCCCAGCTAATATGTCCTTTACCAATTCAACTGAAGTGTACATCTCCCCGCCAGTCATCTGATTTTATGCAGCACCAGGGCTCATGCCTTTGGATCAGGGGAGACAGTGGGCATCAAAAGAAGATTCCTAAATCTGCAGCAGAGAAACAGACACTAAAAGTCCTTCTGAAATCTGAAAATGAAAGAAAATAGAAGATAAATTGTCAATGACTTGGACCAGGTTTCATCACTGTGAATTTGTCATCAGGAATCTAGTGATAACAGCATAAAAATAAAAAATAACGCTTCTATTCTTCTACCAACCAACTGATACCAGATAGGGCCCCGTATGGGGTAAAGGACCACTTTGTATGCTATACTTTTTAGTACAGCACAGTATTTTTGTCTTTAACATGTTGATACATGCAAGAACTTAATTCAAGTACAGTGCAATGTTTTTGGAGTCTGTGAACTGACGGTTTACTTTTCTCAAAAACAACAGTGCCTTGCAAGCAATTTATAAGGCCATGGTCCATTTATCTAAAATGCAGCCATCATAAAATCTGGATTAAAACCAGGAAATCTGCAAGACATCCCTCACTACATATTATAAATTCAGTGATGCACACCTGCCTATAAACTATTTAAGTAATTAACAGAATTTCAGCACCCTTCTTTACAATTTGTGGAATGAACTCTTAGAAGCCCAAGAATATCTATCCTACCCCTAGGTGTATGGTCTGGAAAAAAGCCATTAACCTTAACACTCCATTTACACAATGCAAAGAATATATCGAAGTTTTGACTACCTTGCTTTATCAATATTTTTGAAGTCCTTAGATGATGAAAGTTTTTATGTAAATAGCATGATAATAGAAATGAGATCCTGTCTTTTATTTTGCAAAAAAATGATACGGTAACTAATATTAATTATCTGTATTTTTAAATACATTTATTTCAGGAGATGGTCCTACTTCTTGCAGTCAGAAATAGTAGTATTTTCCAGTTCTTTTTTTCCATAGAGTGACTTTTTTTCCATAGAGTATTCATTTCCATGAATAAATAGTCCAAAACCAGACCTTGGACTACTTCATGTAATACAGTTTTGATTGCATGTCTTCTTATATCAGAAAATTAGAGCCCAGAACATTTTTATCTAAATAAGTGTGAGATAGTTGGAATAAACAAGACAAGTGTCACACAAATCAACATAAAACAGGAATTACAACAACACATCTGCATTCTTACAAAATGTTTCCTGCCAATTTCTTTGTGCAAAGACAGTATCACCTGTAGATGTTTCAATGTTCTTAGTAGCTTCATCAGCTTCATTAATCTCATTTTCTGCTATTTTTTAGTTACTATAGAGTCATACTTCTAGCCATGAGTAACTGCTAGGCATGCCATATTTTATTTTCTAGATGACAGGATAAAAAATGTACTGTTTTCTAATACCTTTAAATCTATGGCACATAAGAATGCTCCTTATCAAGATAAAATTCATATTCTATATGAAGCATCAAATCTAAAAGTAAACATATGCTGATGTGGTTTTCTGTTCTTTTGTGGTTTGGGGGGTATTTTTTTGTTGGTTACCCACCCCATCCAAATAACCTCACAATAAACAGGAAAGGCTTTGCTACTTTTAGATAAATCCTACCCTGTTTATGAATAAATTATTTCAAAAGGGTCTTGTAGGATGTTAATATTTAATTTAAAAACTGTAGCCTTGGTAAGAAAACATTCATAATATTTCAGTAGTTGCAGCCCCAAAATATATTCTATTTTTTAATTAAAAGTATATTATGTTATTAAACATTCTTTATGTGGTGTATTTTTTTTTCTCCACTGCACTCAGTGACACTAGAAATAGAGGGTTGAATCTCAAAAATGGTAACCATTCAGTCATGGTCCCCTCACTATGGCTGTTCAAAAACTGTACCTGTGAAATGCTTTGATATTTACAGGTAGGAACAGGAAAAAACTTTTCCAGTTAACAGTGTTTCAATTAAAAAAGCATAGAGGATCTTCTTGCACAGCAAATACGTCCCATGAAATTAAAATTCAGCTGGGTTTCTTAATGTATATGTATACATATATCATAATGTATAAATCTGCAACTCACACCTAAGTTATTGGTGTTGTGTTGCTATGATTTTTCTGCATTAATGTTCAAATTCAAAATATATACATCTGAATTAAAGTAATTTTTCAATAATTTTTGTCATAAGCATAAAAAATCCACGTTTCAGTTTTTTTACAGATAAATCGTACTAGAAATTAGCAGTTAAATATGGAATAGGATTTTTTTTTTAAGTTTCGTATATTCCTTTACATGCACATTTATAAAGTTCATTTCTTTTCAGAGAGTATACTGTGAGGGATTTATGATTTATTCCCAGAAGTCATGGTAGGAATAAAGGGACAAAATTCATAGAAAAGAACAATATAGAACAGGAATTTGTGATAAAACTTTTCATAAAGTCCTGAAAGTTTGCTTTTATGATATTCTTGTACAGATATTTTTCAATTCATATGAAGTGCTTATTTGGGATCATGTCATCAAGCATATCAATTTTAAATTATTTAATAACAACAAACTAACAAATTTTAGTTTCAAGCTGATATTTAGATGTCTGTTTGCCTCAGTGAAGTACTTCAATATGTAAATTCAGCACAGCGTGAAACGCTTATCATGTACATTCTCTCTATGACTGGTACATTCTCCCTGAAAAATAATAATAATTAACAGACCCCTGAAACAGGAAGATCTTTGAGTGTCTAGAGTTCCCTTCACAGTAGTATTTTATGATTACAAGCAAACCTGTTTAGTTAGAAACTAATTAGGAAAACATTAGTAAATGCTTGTTATTCACAACTCTAGAATGGTTAAGTGCTACGTTTGAGAAAAGAAATGCTTTTTAAATGAGTCAAATAATCCAAATTATGGCTGTAAGGCTGCCCTTGTACAGAACCTGCCTGCCCACTCTGACACTTACTAGTCATTAAGAGTAATTTCACCACTACCAAATTCACCTTAGGGTTCTATGGTATACTGTAATATACTAAGCATGCTTGCAGCAAATATGTCTTCCTGTTTCACACTGGCCTTTTTTTAATTCATCTGGGAATTTCCATATGTTTTGCTTGTAATCATGTAGCCAGTGTGGAACCTATAGTTGTAATTACATAAAAGGTAGCTGCAATGGAGATCTCTTCTCCTTAGGGTGTCTGTTGTACCATGAGTTAGCTCACAATCGGCATCTGCACTGCCAGCTCACGTCTGTTTTGTTTCCGTCTTGCTGAATTGTGTCTCTCCAAACTGTGTTTCAATGTTCCTGAGATGAATTCATGGCAAAAGCTCCTGTCACCCATCTTTGGTGCCGAGGTCTCGCAAGGACAGTGTGATCCATTCTAGCTGACCAGACATCATCAGCCACATAGCTCTCTCTGCCATTCTAGGGCCGGCTCGGGTCTGGGAGGAAGAATGCGTGCTTGCGTTTCTACAGACACTGTGCTGCAGGGTCACCTGCAGCAGACATACAGGGATATACCTCACCTGGAAACTTTTCTTATTAAAAGAAGAACACTCAGTAAAAAGAATAAGAGGGTCAGGGGTGGCTAGTTTTTCTCAGGCCTGAGAAAGGAGGCACACAACCTGACAGGCTGTCAGCAGGGAGATGGCTGACAGTGACCTGGTCTGTGCAGGAAGCCGAAAAGGACGGTACAAAGGAGGAAAAGGAGCTGATGATTTCTCCTCTTGTTAGCAGGAAAAACCCCCCACAGCGTTATGACCTTTGGTACCCTCTTGAAGACATTTCTAGAAACAATAAAAAATTAGGACCCCCATAGCTCAGCTGAGCACAGTTCTTTCTCTGTCTAATTGACAGTGTCGGAGAAATGATGCAACACAGCCTCTCCAGGGCATGTGATGCATTAAGAACAGTGCATTTGGGAGGAACTTGTAGTTAAAAAAATTCTTAGTTAATACCACCCTCAAATTTCCAGTATGGCATTGTATTATCTAAGAAATCCATACATAATTCTCTCTATTCATTGGGTTAGGTCGACAAACTTATACCATACTAGCAACTTACCTCCCGCTGAGAACTGAGATATCTCACTCAAAACTGTTTTCTCTTGCTCCACAAGACAAGTGTCAGACAGTATCTGGCAGAGACAGCAATATGAGGCAAAATAACACCTCATAATGCCTTAAGAACTTGTGACAGAAGTCAGTCCTCCTCCCTCAGTCAGGATAAGCAAGATCTTCAAAAATACTGGTGTTGATTCAGGGCGCAGCTACCTATTCCGTTCTCTGAAAAAAATCAAAAAACTTTCAGCTCACAGAATCTTAGAACAGAAGGAATATCTAGGGGTCATCTGATCCAATTTCCCTGCTCAGGCAGGGCCACCTATAAAAAGTTGCCTGTAACCATGACAAGATTGCTTTTAAAAGTAGCTAAGGATGGAGACTTCACAACCCCTTTCAGTAATATCTGTCAGTGATAAGTCACCCTCACAGTGAAAAAGGTGCTTCCTAATGTTCAGGAAGAGTGTCAAGTACATCTTTTTATGCCCACTGTCTCTGGTCCTTCACCAGAATGCAAAGGAAAGAACCTTCTTTACGCCTGCCCTTCAGTTATTAATGTACATGGGTGAATTCCTCTCTGAGTGTTCTCCTCACCAGGCTGAACAGTCCCATTTCTCTTAGTCTTTGTTATGGGAGAGACCACCAATGCCTTAATAATCTTTGTGGCCCCTTCCTGTCTCTCCAGTGCTGAGGAGAGGAGAAAGGATCAGCTCTCTCAGGCTGCTGTCAGTGCTTTGTTTATTGCAGCCAGGATACCACTGGGCTTCCCTGCAGCACGGGTACGTTGCTGATTTATGTCCAGCCTTGTTCCACCAAAACTCCCAGGTAATTTGCTCAAAAGCTACTCTACAGATAGATGACCACAGCATATACTGGTCTATGGACCTATTTCTCTCCACAAATGAAGTTTGTATCTATAAACTGATCACATTAACTGGACGTTTTTAAAAGCACACTATGGACTTTATAAGCACAATTAATCAACCTAATTTCTTCATTAGTACATCTTTACTTTTACTCAAAATGACAACACTTAATTTATTATAATCAAAGCCTATATAAATATCTAATTAGACTGTGTAAAAAGATAGTGTTTCAGCAAGTGCTATAAAAAGAGGTTCAGTAATCATTACATTCTTGCAGTTGCCTGTATGCTGTGTGTGTGTGCATGTGTGTGAAGATCAATGGTAGAGTGAACAATAATGTTCTGTTTTCATTCTGACTGTGATCACATCTCTAGTTTTTTATTTTATTTAGAATGGGAACTTCTTGGTACTAGAAGTGATGCGACTCCATGAAATGTAGAGAACAGCATTAGTCAAAAGGCCACTAGCTCTTTTCTTTATGTAAGTTCTAAATGTCAGATTCTCCTTAAATGGTAGCTAATAAAACAGAATTATGGCAATGACAAATCAAAGCATATCACATAGTATTGGTTTTTTCAGTATAAATTATATAAACGTTCATTTTGCCCTAAGCTTTTGACTGAATTAGTTTGTGAATACATTTTGTATATCAAATTTTATGACATAGTTTCAACATATTGTGAAATTATATATTCTACAATAAAAGAAAAATTACTTAAAAATGAAGAGAAACCTCTGTTGAAAACAATCAGAGCAATATGTGATAATAGACTGTCAAATATCTGCATGTCTTTAGGATACATTTAGTAATTTAGAGTCAAATAACCAACACCTTAAACAAGTTGGAACACTAAAAAGTTTCAAGATTCTTTCTTTTCTTTTTTTTTTTTAATAATTATTGTAAATTTTCAGTCACAACATTTCTTTTAAAAAACGCCCACTGAAGAAATACAAACTGTCTGATACAGTGTAAATAGCTTGCATTTGATATACATGCAGAGCTTAGGAGATTAGTGTATCTGGTGGTTTAACTATTTTAACTGTGCATTTCCCTGGACGGTATATTCCTTATTTAGTACGTCATTCTTCCTGGATTTTTATTGTTTGGATTTGTTTTTTGTTATTTTATTGCCTATAATCTGGCAAAATTAATTCAAAATTATATTGAATCTGAAAATTCAAAATGTCAAAATTATTTTTATCTTAGAGGTGTCAAGATGTTTCAGCTTAAACAATGATCCTGTTGCAGTAAAGGAAAACATACACACACATGCAGACATACAATATGAAATGGAAAGGGTCTTGAACAGTATCTACTCAATGACAGAAACAACAGAAACAGACTAAAACACAGGAAAACTGACAGGGCTAGAATTTGATACCACTATTCCATTTCTTCTCTTCAAACAGAAGTTCAATTTGCCCTCACAGAGAACTATTCTTTACTAAGTTTGTCTTATATCTGAATAATCTCCTGTAATTCAATAAATCGGAGGTGTAATTGGTTTCTATCTCCTACAATATGATATTTTCAGATATAAACTAAAAATAAAAAACTATGCCTTTATTTTATAGCTGGTGCTAATTAAAATTCTGCTCATGTTTTTTGAATTATCAAAAATCAAGACTGTCCCTAGCCACAGTTCTTTAAACAGCAGGAAATAGTATTAAAAATATATTTTTGTGCTGTCTGTGTGTATTTGTCTATATTTCTCACCTTCTCTAAAAGCTGTGAGTCAGTGAACTGGATTCTTTGACAGCAATATACCCAAGAAACATTGAAAAGAATTTATGAAAAATCAGGGTTATAATGAAAGCACTTCATATGGAACAATTACACCCATGGCCTACTCTTCAGGCTGTGCCAATCAATAATTAGGAGAATGAGGTCTTACTCATATATTTCCTTTTTAATTCAGTATTTGTTTCCCTGGGATATACAGTTTTTATGTCTTCTGTATGAATAAAAGATAAAATCATTAAGAAACCATCAATGGCAAAACTGTTTTTGTTAGTGCACTGATATCAGTTGTTCTTGACTTTTTGATGCAGACCATAGATGTTTCATCCTCTGGTTGTATTTTTAGACATATATTTCTAAAAGTGATTATTTAAAAAAAAAATACTATAACAATCATTCCTAAGTTCATTGTACACTTGCATATTACTTAAAAGAGTATCTGTTAAACAAACCATTCTGGATAATTTATTAAATGGGCAAGAAATTTACAATTTTCAAACACTGCACTGCTAGGTTAGCTCTCCTGCATTCTGTAATAATGGTTTTCTTTTGCTGATGTAGCTGACAGGCAGTTACTGCCCTGTGGAGCTGACCTTGCCTGTGGGCATGTTCTGAGACTTGCTGGCAATGCTCTTTGGAAGTGCTCTCAGATGAAAGCACTGGTGGAGGCAAACTGAAGCCTTTTTCTGCATTATCCCAAGAAAAGCCAGACAGGGAAGCCAGCTCAGAATGCCAGTGCTCCAGCCTTTTTATTTGAAAAGTTTTTCTGGCCATCTGTACTATCAGGTCAAAAGAAGGAAGGCTAAAAGGGCTCAGATGGATTCTTTCAAGGTGGTGAATATATAACCAAGAGCGGTGAAAATACAGGAGGTCTTTACATACAGCGCAAGGCTAGCGGAAGGTGAACACGTTAAATTGACAATTATTCCTATTTAAGATCTAACACATTTTTATTGCCTCATGTATTTGTCTTGCCTTTATAGCTTTTATTATTTTAAATGATATAAATTGGGGGGGTTTTGTCTATTGATTTAGAGCGATTTCAGAATTCTTTGCTCACGTGAAATTGCTAAGCCCTAAGATAAACTGAGGACTTAGCAAAATGCACAGGGTGTCTCTACACTTTCAGTTCTTGAATTTACAGAGATGCCTTTTTAGCTTTGGAAAATGATTCCACATAAACATTAGATTAGTAATTTTTCCACTGAAGAAAATATAAGACAGTCACTACAAAATAAAATGTGTTCTTCCACATTACTTTTCAATGACTGTGGAAGTATACTACCATGGGGCTTTTTAGTAGGTAAAGAGGTAAAGTTTCTATTAACACAGATTTCAATCAATGTTAGAAGGCATCATTTGAATGCTCTAGTTAAAAATAAAGATTGAGTTAAAAAAAATAGATCAGGTATGAATTACTACAGTTGAGTTGGTTTAGATCATGAAACTGTAATTTTTTTCCCTCTCTTTATAGCTTTCTGTCTATTTATTTTTGCTTCAAATGGACTGTGAGGTTTTCTATTTCCCAGAAACAACAAGTTTTAATGGAAATAAAGAGCCTGAAGTGAGGAAGATTAGAAATAGCAGCAAAAATAATTTTTAGGTAATTGTGTTTGTTTCTTTGGACAAAGCTGAAAAGTTTTTCTTCACCTCTATCAGTTCATTATATTCACTAAAACGTTATTCAATTCCAAACCAACAAAAGTAATGAGAGTCAAATTGATGGCATTCAGAGGGCTAAGATATAGAGAAAACTGGCAATGAAAAAAGTTTGGAAACCTCTTTTATTTATAATCTTGTGTGAAATATGTATGCATTTTATAATCTGAAGTTAAACCACTTGACAGCAAGCAAGAGCAAATAGGATTGAGTTAAAATCTATCTTCAACTTCAGGAAAAGAGAAGGTACATTTTCATAGTATAAAGTTCTCTTTATGTCACGCAAAAATACTGTATGTGTGTATTAAAACTTCTGAATTTCATAAACTAGACATCAGTATTTCAAGAAGTGAATTTCTTTGCTAAATAAACCACATAAGAAATTATAATGATAGACAACCTATCAGCCTTTAAGAAGTACACATAAAGAGAGTTTTAGACTAAGATTTCTGCAACATGGGAATCTTCTCTGTGGATTAAAATGAAGTTGTCAGGAGTTTATGCATCCACCAGCTAAAAAAACTGCTTTGGAATCAAATTACTGAAGGAGATGCAGTGACACTTACTGCAGCTCTAGCACTGAGTGGGAGGATGAAGCCTCAAGAACCTCTTTTCCAGGATCTGAGGCCTTTCTCTGTGCTTCCACTTAAGTGGAAAAAAAAATGGACACCTTTGGTAGCTGGTACGCTGGGTAGAAAAGAGGGAGAGGTAGTCAGGTGGCTGCTGCCACTGTTTATCGAGCCCACTGAAGCTGTGGATCAAGCTTCTCTACATTTAATGCACATTTAATGTGGCATTAAAAAATGAAACATTGTTTGGTGGAAATTCAGGCATATGCACAAGATAATCTGTGCTGCAGCAGAAAATATGAAAGCAAATTTCTTAGTTTCTGAATCAGTGTATCAGTGTAGATGCAGCCAAAGAAATTATTTCAAGGATTTTTAAGGAAAAGTTATCGTAAGAGACTGTGCAGACTAGTACTAACATTAGAGACAGAGTGCAATAAAAATTTAATAGCTTCCTAGATCTATCTAAACAAGACTAAGAGTTCATATCTTTGAGAAAAAACTTGAAAATTATAAAAAGCATAAAGATGTCAGTGTTTAGGATTTAATTGCCAAAGTTTCTTCATGACCTCAGCAACAACAGAGGTCTAGAAATTTTATATATATTATAAATATATGTTATGTAAAACAATTCAAGTCACCTTGTTTCTTGCCTCTGCTCTGTTTTTATTCTGCCTCCCTTTCATCACATCAAAGGCAAAATACTTTCATTTTTATCACTTAAAAGTATTTTGTTATTACAGGAGACATGTTGATTTGTAATTTTCTATCAATTTCCTAAAAAGGAAATCCATGCTTGCCTCACACTCATCACCCAAAAACAGGGCATTTTTGAAAAATTTATCCCTTCCCTTGGTGTGAGTTCTAATGGAATTTCAAGTTTCTTAATACCATTAGGATTCTTGTCTGTTTCCTATACAGAATGAAACTGTAGAAAAGAGCTTGTGAGGTTAGGCTGGAAAAAGCTTCATGTAAAAACAGAAAGAGACTGCTCTATGAAGCAGTATCAACAAACTGGTACTATATGTAGTATGTAAACATCAAAAATTATAGTGATGTGATTATAATATTTAATTTTCATTTAAAATTGGTTCATTGCAGCAAGAGGTAGAAAACAGTCAAGGTGAAACTATTGCAGCATAGTTTGTAGGGCTTCTGTTGGTAGCAGTGTAGCATGTGCTGCAAGCATTCTTATAAATAATGGCACCAAGAATGTGTTTTTCTCAGTACTGTTTCCCAGATTTCAAATATACAGGAGCAAAAGCCAAAGTAGCATGTCATGGTGCGAGACAAGAGGGAGATGATAAAGGTAGGAGTTCAGCTTACTGTTTCACTTGCTTGCAGTCAGAACCTTTTCCCTGTTATCAGAAGTGTCGTTCAGTGCCCCAGAGCAGACCTAGTAAGTAAAGACAGAGGTCACTGGGCTGCCTGCAGGGAGGAAAAAAAAATCTAAAAATACAGCTAGCCTTTCAGATACTGCTACTTCCTAGTGGAGGTATTTTAATTTTACACGTAGGATGGATGTCTCTCAAAATTTCCACTTCTACTAATTTTCTGTTGCTCTACTTGCAAAATCTGAGGGCTGCTTTGAAAACTCACCCTTAATTATGATGAAAGGTAATGTTTAACAAAAAAGTAGAAGTTGCAAATTTCATTGTTGCTGTGAAATTTGAAGATAAGTGCTGAGATTTTTTTTGGAGCCAAGTAAGAATGGATTTGTCTTGTGATGCTACAAATAAACAATCCAGCATACAAATTTAGTCTTCTGGGGTCCAGAATAAAATGTGCAACAGAGAATAGGTAAAGAACACACTTGAGAAGATGTGCTTGCAAGTCAGTAATGTGTCCTTGCCTCTGACCTTTCTACACTTGCTAGAGAGAAAATACATTAATAAAGAATACTGGGGTGGATGTACTATATGTTAATTCTGAGTCAAAGTTCATGTTACAAACACGTAGTGGCAAATGTGCAAGTATTTCAGTCAAAATTAATCAGATTTGGGATCAGCTTGTTTCCAGTCCTGTGGTGTATGGTTTACAAACCTCTCAGTAGTGAAAAAAAAAATATATACCTTGCTGAGCTACTATGGGTCAGAAGGAAAAATAGATTATGATGCTTAATACCTTAAGAAGAGATAATACTAAAAATCTCTTTCTCAGCAAACTTAAATAATAAACAAATGGCCCTTGCAAGCAGCAATATTGCTATTCTCTGGCTCCATACTCCAGCCATATTTCCTGGTTCATCTCAGTTTTTGGTGCAAAAGCTCACAGAAAGATATCCAGAATTCATTTTAAAAAAGGACTCAAAGTCTCTATACAATGTATTTAAAAGTTGTTCTAGTTTGCAGCTGACAATCTGGGAATACACAGACTTCATTTGTCTACTTCTAGATATTTTGCTACTTCTATCTTATTTAAAAAGAAGATGCTGTGAAATCTTAAGCGATACCTAGAAGTCAAATGCCGAACAACTTTATTCTTGATAGTATCAACTATCTATCAAGATGTAGCAACTTAAATGTAAAATGGAAAGAAAAGATTTTTGTTCATGATTTGCTGCCCCTTTGCAAAACCATTGCTATGGTGAGGTCAGGGAGCTAAGCAATAGACAGAAAAAAATGGAGAAGAAAATATGACTCTGAATATATAAAAATTAAAAGGAATAAGAATACAGCTTGGCACCCAATCAATCCCAATTGCTAATGTTTCTTGTTCCATTCCCACAGATGAGATATTTTCTGGGTCAAACAAAGAAGACCCTATTAGTGGCCAAGGTTAATTTATTCATTTTCTTCCAAATAAATTTAAACCTATAGCTTTAGTAAGTTCTGAGCAACAGAAAGTAACCTGAGCTAAGCGATGTAATCAGAGTTACTGGAGGTTGCCATTCCTTCTTCCCTAATTTTCCTCAGACACTTGAAAGTGCCTCTCAGTAGCATACATAATTAGACTACTGTGTTATATATAGTAGATGATTATATATATACACTACATAGTAATGTTATAATGTTATATAGTATATCGTGCATATAAATAGATTCTGAAATTGTAGTAGACAATATTGCAATATTTTCCTTAAAGCAACAATAAATTATTTCTGTTGCTACTATCACAAGAATTGACATTTCATACTGAAGGAAAATATGCAGAGTCAAACGGATTTTTGCGGCCCTGTGTATAAATGACCTCCAAACTTTAAGGTTCTGTCTCCTGGGATTGGCTAGGCTATTTGCCTAAATCATAGTCATATTTTTCAGTAGTGCTACAAAAAGCTGGGGGAAAAAATGAAAATGTGTTCAAATCCTTTTTCTTTCCTTTGTGCTAGTGGATGGCATATTTTTTCCCTTGAAAAATATAGACAATGGTATTAGAAATTTCCAATTATATTCAGGTTGTTTAAAAGAATTTTAATCTGACATTTATTAATCCTTTATTGTAGATGAGAAAGAATTAGGCCCAGGCAAGATACCTGGTTACAAAAGAGATTATGCTTCAGGTTAACCTAACAAAATTTCAAAAATCATTCGTTTTTAATCTCTATTTAGATCCAAATTTCACTCTCAATATGTTGCAAATGCAATGCTAAATATAACTATTCTTTGAATATCTAATGCAAAACTTTATTCATTCAGGTATACAAAAAAACTAACATTCTTGACAAGTTTGTACAGTTTCTTGTAATTTATTTTTCTACTAGGGTAATTCCATATTTTATTATTCCTGCAGATTTAATGATTATCAGTTTGCTTCTTCTTTATACCTTTGACATCTAGCTCTAATAATCTACACTTATATCCATAACACTGACAGCTCTTTAAATAAGTAACTGGTGCAATGTGGTGCAGTACAGCATATTCAAATGCTGAATTATTTCATTTTAAGAACTTCATATATAATGACAATTTCACTGTTTGACACATCATATCTGTACTTAAACTTTGAAAAAAACATTAATCCTGTGATTTACTTGGTAGTTATCTAAAATTGCAAATAAACATCTGGCAAGCCTTTATTGCTGTCTACCACACAGAAAATAATGAAAAGGCAAAGCTGTTCAGGAGATCTCTAGCCTTAAAAACAGACATCAATGCATATAAGGTGAAAGCAAATAGTTTAGATTTTTTTTTTCCAAAATTATCTTAATTCTGGGGTTCTAAGTTTTGAAAGCCATCCTTTTTTTATGGTTCAAGGCTATTTTAATGCAAATACAGAGTCTCACCTATTCACAATTCCTTTCTGGATCTGAATAATATATAATGTGTCCGTAGAAAATTCAAATCACCAGAATCTTTAAAAATACAGATAATGGGGATTTGTCTTCATAATAAAATCTCCTTTCAGTGACATTACAGTGATTCATTTAACAGCTGATTTAACAGTCTGCACAAAGGTAGGTAGCAGTAAACTGAAAAAGAAAATCCAGAAGTGAAAAGGATATACTGGTGTTGGCCTTTATGGAAGAACAAATGAGAGATGAAGTCCCTCTCAGTCCTGTCTCTGGCATAGCAGAGTAGCTCCTACCATAAAAACCTGGCACCAGAGCCAGGAAAGCTATCTGGTCAAGCAATACAGAAATGTGCTTTTCTCTTACCTGCCTAGTGTGTTATTGCTACTGCCAGTTCTTATCATTTAAAGATGAGGGTCAATATTAGGGAAGAACCAAAGATGTATGTACCAGGATCACGCTCTCTCCATCAACTGCTTTGTGACCTACGTCTGCCAAACCTAGTAACTTTATTCCAGATTTGGTTTGGATGTTGTCAGAAGTAAAGACTTTCATGAGTCACTAATTAAAATTCAAAAAAATTACCCCCTTCAAATTTTCTTGACTTCTCCAAGTATATTTTCCACAATTTGATATATGCCAAAGCTCCTCTCTAAAGTATAAATACAGAAAAAACAGTCTGCAAAGGGAGAAAAAAGAGTCTACCCTGAAGACTCCAAAATGAAAAACTGTAAGTCAGATTCCTTGCAAAATACATAATGCATCTGAAAATAAAAATATAAATATCAAAGAAAACATAATATAAAGTCTATATACACTGTCTATAAGCAGACACGACAATGAGTTCTGGAGAAAGTAGGAAATAAATGTAGCTTGGGAGTTCTGAACTCTTGAATGCATTCTTCAAAATTATGACCTGAAGTTTGGAAGGAATTTTACTGCATAAAATGAGTGTAGAAAGGGAAAAGGAGCCTTTAATAGTTTCCTTAAGAGATAGATCGTAGTAGATAACTTATAAACAGCTAAATACTATTATTTTGTCATATTTACTAGTCTCATACCGCTGCTGCTCAATAATGGGTTATATGAATTTTTATCAATGTTACTGTTTGGGGGTTTTTCATCCTTGAAATGTCTTTATGTTACTGGCCCAGAAGTAATGTGTGGTTTTAGGGATCATATTGGATATGGGATAAAATGGAAACAGCATGATCTTTGATCTTGTACTCAAACTTCTCAAAAAATATTGTTTTAATTATTTTTTAATTGATTTTTCTCTCCCATGTGAGTATACCCAACTGTGGCCAGTGGAAACTAAGGGCGCAAGCCAGGTCTCTATACCATTTTCCAAGTTTGCCTGTCACTAAGTACATAGTCTGCTGCATCAACTCTTCTGGGAACAGATAATAAATAGTAAGTGAGCACAGTGACAACTCAAATATCCAATGGCCTTGGAGCTTGTTACCTGAGATGACTCACGTGAGAACATCAGCATTCCTTTTTTACCTGTCCATTTCCAAATTTATTCCATAAACTAATGCCACTGTTTACATTGTATCTGTCTAACAAAAATCTGCATTTCCTAGGTCCTAGAAGCCCTTATATCTGTACCAGAGTTTATCACTGATTCACTAACAGAAAAAAAATGATGTATATTTAATTCACGGTTCACTGAATTTTAAAGGAAATTTCTGACCACTGAAGAGAATTTACAGTGTTGTCAGTGGTTGATTTCTCCATATCCTAATAACTACAGCAATTTTTCTGCAGTTAAAAACCCAGTCTGAAGGTGTTCCTGTGGCCTGTGGACCCTTACTTCCTTTAACAGTTTCCATGTCCAACAATATTGCAGTTTCCTTCATTTTTACTACCTTCACAAATCTTCCTAGTAGATATCTAAGCAACAGATTTGTCACCTCATGATTGAAATGTATCACATATTCTTCTGTGAAATCCTTAAAGGTAGAAGAGGCACAGTGGTACAACAGCTAAAAAAAAGATCTTAGTCCCTGTGATGCTGCTGTACTTCAGAACAGTACCATTTATTTGTATAAGGAAGCTCTGACCAATATATAAAATAAAAAGTACATCAGCCCTGTTTGACTTGATTGATCACAATGGACAAGATTTATTTCTCTTACAGTGTACTTTTTTATTTAACTACTAGTCCTTGTTCAATGACCAATGAACTCTGAATGTGCATGATGGTAGTACAAAAATATCAAAAAGTCTCTGAAATTAAAATGGATAGTGATCAGGAGTTTCTCACAGTGACTTGTGGATAAAATTTAGCTCTCAACCCAGCAAGAGATACATGGGACAGTATGATAAAGGATGGCGTAAGGGAGACCGGGCTGGTTGTACTAGAGCATCTCAAATAACCCATTAGCATTTAGGAACTTGAATGCCAGCCCTTACTTGCATACTAATATAACTGTCAAATAATAAAGACCATTACTTTTAATTTATTTGAAAACTTCTTGCTGAGATTCTGGGAAGTCTTTAATACCTAGGTATAATAAGAACATTTTCTCTGTAAGTACCTAAAAATTATTTCTGTATGAAACTTGAAGGCTAATAGATAATAAGTTTATTCTATATTAATTGAGACACATTTTATTATTTCTGTACATTCTTTCAATTCTTTAACCTAGCTAAGGTTTGCTTTTGTCCCTTTCCACTTAATATTATTTTCAAAATGGATTGATACTACTGTACTTCTCTTTTCAGGACACATAAAAGTAGCAGATGAGGCCACAGCTGATAAAGGTTAAAACTCCTATTTTCATTTGCAGATTTTTAGCTTTAACGTCTGACATGAGAATATCAGTGTCATCTCTTATGAGAACATTTGTAAGTTGGTTTAATGTTCTAGTTGGTTGAAAGAGCTGATAGAAGTACTATGCTCCTAGATTACTATTCTTGGGGTGGAAATATTTAAATATTTATCCAATAAGTATTAACCTATAATATCGTAATGAAGAATAGTTTCATTGTCATCTACTACTTTTTAAGAGAAAAATAAATATTTGTTCCTGGACTTTAAGACTACCATGGAAGAATGGAAAAAGCCCTAGAAGTAAATATGGTGAAAAAAAATACTTTTAAATGAGCTCTTCCAGTGACAAGAGCGTTCTGCTTGAAATTATTTTCACAGTCTACTTTTGCTAGCTAAATAAAAAATAGTGCTATATAATACACATCAAGGTGAAAATTTGGCATATTTGCACCACCTGGTTGTCTGGATGTGGTTTTCCAGAGATGGCTGAGTAGTTGGATGGGTATCAATTTACAGCAGCTCAGAACTGGGTTCATTATATCAATACCTGTAATAACACTACGCTTGCAATACCTAGCACCACCTATTTCCTGGACCTGGGATAGAGCAGCTCTGAAATACCTGTGTGACTGTTCCTGGAGGCAGAGAGCCCTGTTGACAGTGATTCTGGAGCTAGAACACCCTCGTGCAGAAAAAACAGAACACAGGTTGTGTCTCCAAAGAATGTGTAATCAACTGAACTCAACTCTTGGGGCCTAAATATAAATTTGGGTACAAGCAGATTTTGGCAAGATTAGAATGACACTGTAACACAGTTTAATGAACACTTAGCTAAATTTAACAAGAGAGTGATTTTACCAACTCAGAGATCAGAGACCTTGTTATGTCCAAACAGAGGAAGTATCAAAATTAAGAAATTGCCTCTCTGGATCAGGTCAGCACTCCGTCTGGCACTGAGGCACAAGCCTGACAGTGACAGATCCTCCAGAGGAAGACACAGCAAACTGCCAACCTGGCTGCTGGCCAAGGATGTTCTTGTTTTCTCTGACACAAGTGGCAATGGCTGGCCCATACTCTGAGGTATGGAGATTTACATTTTTTTCCTATCGAAAGCATTAATTTATGTTTTTGGTTTACGTGTAAATGTGAGATCCTTTTTCAGTGTCCTTAGTTATTTTCCCTATGACCCCTTGTGGAAGTAAGTCAGAATGTTCTGGGGCTGGCTGTACATGTCGCAGAAGCTTTTCCTCCTCCTCCTCCTCCCCCTCCTTCTCCTTCTCCTCCTCCTCCTCCTCCTCTTCCTCTTCCTCCTTCTCCTCCTCAGTCTTTCCTTTGTTATATGCAACACATCTGCACTTCCACAAAGGGAAAAAATGTAATTTTTTTTTTTTACTCAAATGAAAAGACTGGGGGCAAGGTAATGGAAAGGCTAGATTCAAAATGATAATATTTTTTTGGCAACCCTGTCACACAGAGTGATGTTCACGTTTTTTGTGTATATGGGCTTACTGGAGGGACTGTCAGGGTTGAGGAGGACTTTCATATGCCAGAAGATCTTCCAGCTCACCGCACAATGTGCAACACTTTGGGTTGTCCAAAAAATTAGTGCTGAGTAACAGTGTGGGTTTAAACGTTTGTTTGACAGTCGCAGCCAGTCTGAATCTCACAGCTTCTGAGACTGCTGCTCCCTCGGATGTGCAAATAACTGTGCATTGGCTGTAACACCAATGTGAAGTCAGGCAGTGAAATTTCACTGGCATGTTGACCTGAGAAAGACATGCAATACAAACAGACATCCCTCTGCTCCTATTGCAAGAGACCTACCATTGTGCCCATCAGCACATGTACAGACATATGTATGGAGGATTTTATTATGTAGGACATAAGATCACTAAGATTTTAAACAAGATTTGGGATTTTAGGTAATTGGCATGCCCTTTGTTACTGCCCCACGGAGTTGTGTGTGGAAAACGTTGTGCACAAGCATAGAGGACTATAATAGCTTGTCTAAAGTAGTGAGTTCTAGCTAAGAAATACTCTTACTTACAAGTTACTAATGAGGAAGTGGGTCCTTGAAAATGAGTCAGATACCTGGGTGGTTCTCGATATGATGTCTTTCTTTAAGAGGCTGAAGGTTTAGGTCAGATGATGAACAGTTTAACTTCCAAATACAGTTTATATCAATGAGTGGTCATGGTTGAAAGGAAGTGTGTATTGAATTTCAATTTTCTCATAAAGTTTAATCAAGATTTGCATTGAAGCAAAATGAGTATAACATAGGAATCAAGATCCTCTGTGCAGGTTTGAAAAGAGACACTTTCTCTGCTACATGGAACATAATGAAATAACTTGGAAAGAAAATTAGCATATAGTTTTCTATTTCTTCCTGTGAAAGAAAGTTATCATGAAGTTAAACATGTGCCATTTCCTTTATGAATAATTTCACCATACTTGCTTTTCATAATGTAATATATTTGCATATCAACACACTGAGTTTCTCCAATTGTAGAACAAAAAATATTCTTTATTCACACATTTAAAAAATCCATCTCCCAGTAAATATTTTCAGTAAATATGACATGTATTTTATGATGAAAAGAATCAACAAATTAGAAAATCAATAAAACAAATTGTAGAAAAGAAGCCTATGTTAGTAGGGCTGATGGAGAGACAGATGGTTGTTTTTTATCTAATATCTCATTTTATTATACCAATTTGTGCTTTAAATATCTAACACTGAGACAGTTCCAGAACTGCTGTATGATCTGACATGCCCGGAAAGATATTTCTCCTGTAGACACCAAAGTGGCTGAAAAGTCACCTCAGAGCATGTAAGAAACACAAGAAGCAAGCATTGTCTGGTGGCAGAGGAACGGGGCATAGTTGTCCACGATTCAGACACAAAAGCTGAAGCAGAACTGTAATAAATGCCAAGCCAATTCCAAATTGATAAATGATTTTATTAATTTTAGAGAAATAATTGGACAGAATTTTGGGTAAGCCAACAATCAAAGAATCAGTGTCGAGTCCCGGGATCGGCACTGGGTGAGCCTTAGCTGCGGCCTCTATCGGACCGCTGCTCCCCCGGTTCCCGCTGTCGGTTCCGTGAGCCCAGTTTTTATGCAGTTCTTTTAGCAGGACCGAGCATTACTCCATGCATTCTTTGTCCCTCCAGTTTTCCTTTGTATTCATGGAGGTCCATCTTTGCTGCTTGGTCAGTTGAATCAGCTTTCCTTCATATTTATGGAGATTCATCTTTGCCGTTTGGTCCCTTGAATAGTTCTCCTGTGGGGAGATGAATATTCCGTACAACTTCTGGGAACTGCGCATTGAGATGCGTGTCCCTGGTGGCAGAGCAAGGCCCATCTCAGTGGTAATGGTTGGGTCGTTCACAATCTCATCTCTGGAGAGGACCCATCTTCCTTCGACCCCCTCTCCTTTTCTCTTGTAAATTCAGTCATTCCTCAGTTCCTGGCAAGGGTCGTTCTCTGATTCCCGAATCTGTCCACCCCCAGCCTTGTATGATTTTACCATTTATTTCAAAGGACACAACTTGATTTATATTATACATACATATAAACATGAATTATCCCACATCATTTATCACAAGAACAGTTCTGTCAGAGAACCTCTGAAAATCTGCATTTGTTCACGTTAGTAGCCTAGCAGGTTCTCAGGTGACAGTCATCTCCAAATGGTCATCCCTGTCAGGTAAACAGGCACTCCCTCTCCGGGACACCAGATCCCATCACAACTGCCAATGGTGTGCCCACCCATGGAATGAGGGTAGGATTCAGACAGCCTATCATATAAAAGGGGAGGAACACTGCCCTCTCTAGGCCCCTCTTGATTTAAAATATATAATTTAAGTCATGAGTTAGCTAGTGGAAAAAGATCCAATTATTTTTTAATGTGTATGTTTTCATGCAGCCTACATTTACCTCAGAGAATTCTCTTTTCTTTCAGAAAAAGATAGCTCTTGTTGTTTCAGCATTAAATTTGTCTTCATCTCTCTACTTCCAGGTCCTCAGGCACTTGCACTCCTACATATGGAGCCTACATGGGGTGATATTATATTTAATAGATGTCTTTTATCACCAAAAGTCATGTGAAAATAACTTTCTGTCCTTTAATTAAATTGGAAGGATAGAAATCTCAGGCTGTGGCTTTAGAAGGAAAAGACATTTTATCAGCAGGGTGGTTTTTTTGTTAATTTGTGTTAGTTAGGTATTTAAGTTAATTCAGATGACAACTTTTGGGTCTATTTTCTGACTAGTGTTTTTGTTGGCTTATAGTAATACTCTAATGCTAAGGTTGGAGTCTACCAATAAATTGAGTACAAAAGAAGAATTTGGGGGATTTTGGCTATTTAAGTTGTCCATTTTGCTGCTTAACGTCTTTGAATATTTATTAAAATAAAGGTCCTACAAATTTATTTATTAAATTTACTGAAGTGACTGTATTTAACAGCTTCCTGAAGAGGTTTCTGTTTCCTCCTAGTAACGGGGTAATTTTTGCATGGCAAGACTTGTGTGCCTGTGGAAAGAACTTACTAGTCCTTCCTCCGGCAGAAACTTCCTTTGTAGAGTTCCCTTCATCTTCTGTGTGATTTGTAGAAATCTGGATTATTTACTCCTTCATTGTTTTTAGCTTCCATTCTAACTCTCTTCTTCCCAAGAATGACATGATTCAACATCCTGATTTTTAATATGGATGGATTCTTTCTTTTTTTGAATTATGCATAGAGAGTGGTCTACTTTATTTGACTGATTATTAGGCAACTCCTTCCATCTCTGAGTCAGTGCTTTAGTATGAAATTATTTCTGTGTAGAGTCTTATATTCCCAAAAATAAATTCACTGAAAGAAAAGTATTATACAAACGTGAACAGGCATAAGTGGCTGTAGCTCATTTCTAGGCTCTTGGATGAGGGCTACTCACCATTGTAATCAAGCATTTTGGGATGAAGTATTTGGGGTTTGGTTTATTAATTTTAGCTTGGAGGACCAATCCAGGATTTTTAATTATTTTATAACAAAGCACAGTTCTGGACCTATAATAGAATGATCTATATAATAGAATGATCTAGCTTTCAAATAAGACATATTTTCACTATTAGTTCATTGTCCTCTACTATTTTGAAAACAGACTTTGAAACTGGATACTTGCTATTATATCTGATAAAGAAAGGCCTGACATTATCATGTTGATTTAAGAAATCAGATTTTACCCACTGTAATCCATTATTTATATTTGCCAAGCTATTCTGAAATGAATTTCAGTGCTTTGGAAGATTTTATGTAAAAGAATATGACAGAATTTTTCAGCCTGTCAGATAATTTGACTGGCTATGCATAAGTACTAAGGATTTTAATAATTGCTGTTCTGCACGTAATGCTTCTTGCAAATATAATTCATCTTTCTTGAATTTTCTGTCAGATGCCTGAAGTGACTGCTTCTATTTGAAATTGTAATTTAGAGCTAATTTGGAGTCACCATTGCTCAGGTTTTGGTATTGGTTAGTGTTACTAAGTGTTCAAGCAATAAGGAACAATCAGTCTACTGAACTATAGAGTTTCTTTTATACCATTATGGTATATATTTATATGTGTGTGTGTGCGTGCATATATTTTTAAAAAGAGAGAGGAAGAAAACCTTGTATTTCTTGTGTGATCAAAAACACAGAGAACAGAAGTAACTGGATGATATTTCAGCTCAATTTGCAGTTCCCTCTTAACCAAATGGAAAAGCATGTGTGTATTTTGCTCCAGCTATCTACACATGACAGGTGGCTCCTTAGTGACCATAGTGAGCATAGGCATAGGTTAGAGAAATCCCCAGGTTACTCTAACCTGTAAAGAACTTGAATAAAAGCATTAGGGAATGTTGGTTCTTTCCTCATGAAACACAGGACTTCCTCTTAGCAGAAAAGGCCCGAAAGTGTGATCAGGCAAAGGACTGACAAATTCAAGGTAATACATCCTAGTCCTTTAAATAAATTAATTACTACTGCTGTCATGCTCTAGAGTACTATTATTTCTATTATTATAGAAACAGGGGTTTTTTGCAACTTTACATTCTGTTTCTGCAGTTGCCTGGGTTATTCTTCAAGCAAAGACTCTCACAGGAAAGCACAGAAAGAGAGTATCCAGGAAAAAGATGTGGCTATTTCTCCTAAGCTGCTACCCTGGTGGCAAAGGCCTGAAGAGAGCTGGATGAACAAGTAATGTGAAAGGTAAGTTACAGAGACAAAAAGCACTGCAGCATTGTGCTGCCTTTGTGCTGGTGGCCATGTCCCTGTGAGACTGCCTGAGCAACCTCAGGCTACAGTCTCAGTTCAGAATAGAGTTGCCAGCACAGACTCATTGGCTCCATCAAAAGTTTTCTAATCTCTGCTTTGCTAGACGGAGGAATAACTCAGCTCTGACAAGCCAGAAAATCCTAAACCATTTTGTTTAGTCAGGCAGTGTGTCACAGGAGAGGTGCCCAAGTAATAAAAGATACTCTCAGTGTGTATTAAACTAGGCACAAAGTATAAGTCTTACTTTCAGTCATTCTCCTAGTTTGATGGCACAACTGCAGTGCCTTCCTGACAGAGCATATTTATTTTCTCATTGCCGTGGCATATAATTACAATCATACCTTTTGTTTTTACTTTCAATTAATTATTGGTTCAAGATTGTTACCAAAATACCTTTATATAATCCCAAGTAGACATTATATCAAAATAGAATTCTTAATTTTGCTTTTTTAAATATTAATATAAATTAACTAGTTAATTATGCAATTTTTGCCATAGTTTGAGTACACAGTAATAGATCTGTTTATGTTGCTACTTGTTTTGATTTGAGAGGAAATCATTCGATTTCCCCCATTGCTTCTGGGTGAAAAGTAAATGTGTCTTTATAAACACTATTGATTATCTTATCTACAACATTATGTCACTTTAAAGCTGAAAAATCAGGATCTAGGGCATAGAATCCAAATGCAAAAGTGAAACCAAGCCTCTCAGCAAATCACAGTTTGCATAAAGGGTTAAAACTTAAATTTTTATTATATTATTGAACCAGTCTCCTTTTAAATGTCTCTGACTAATGAACATTTAGATACAATTCCTTAATTTCTATTATCTGACATGCTGACCGATGCTCTGCTTTAGTTGTTTATTCAGAGGCATTGAATAGTAGTTGTCAAAGCTTTGCATTTGAATAACAGGATGCAAGGACTGAGTGTGTTCTTTATAGGATGTCACTAATCCAAAGCTTTTATTTTCTACATTTTCAGTTTTGTGGGCCACACTGCAGCATATTTAAGACCCTTAACTCCAGGCTTCCTTTTTCGTCTGCTTTTAGAAGTCCTCTTAGAAATAGGTTATAGGTCCCTTCCAATTCTTAATACTCTATAATTCTATGATCTCAAGGTGTCTGCAAATCACAGGTTGAAAACAATTGCACGCTAAGGTGCTTTGTGATGTGAGAGGTGTTTTACAGCTGTGTTACAGTCCCATTGGGATCTAGAGTGGGATTTGCAAAGACTGGGCTTTACACACAGAATAATACAAGTGAAATCAGTGGAACTTCTACAGCACACAGAAGAGTAGAACCTCTTCTGGACTTGAAGCATTGGGGCTCAGCAACGGGTTTGAGTAAGGACTGACAAGTATGTGTCTATTCAACAGGATAGTTCTTATTTTAGTTTCACATTAAGTAAATCCGCAGCTTGCAAACAACTCTCTACCCTTTCTTTACGGTTTTCCAGAATACTCTTGGGTGTAGAGTCTTTATAAGTGGACAATGTTAAATGCAAACAATAACAAAGGTTAATAATGTGTTTTTAGAACTGTTACCTTATTTTGCAAAAAACACTTTTCTGAATTAACTGAGTAACAAAACAACAAGACAAGGCCAATCTGACAAGGCCAAATACTCTGTGATTATTATTAATAGAAACATTTTAGTAGTTATTTGAAGACACTAAAGGCAAATAAATAGAGTACATACTATAGGAAAAAATCCCCCCAAGAAGCTAAACAAATGGAGGAACAGTTCAGTTAAGAAGAACCAGACCATCTCAGTTTTCACTTTTCTCCCTGAGTCAGCTCAACTGAAAAGTAAACAAATACAGGTTTGTGAGTTGGGGTTTTTGTGGGGAGTTTGTGTTTTGTTTAATCAGTGAATATAGTCTTAATTATAAGTGGTTCCCACTTCTTCAAAGACTAATTTTGTGACAACAATAAAAATGTAAGAGGTGTGAATTAAAGAAAATGAAAACAAGCAAACAAATAAGCCCAAATTCCACAAAATAAAGCCTTATGTCCTTTCAGTCTGTCCTGAATAAGGGAGTAATAGGTCATGTTCTTGGGACAAATGCTTCTGTGGAAATATATATAATTATGCATCTGGAGAGTGTGTGGAAAGTTTTATAACCTATCTAAAAGGTATTTTATTCAACTTTATGTGTATGAATAAAAGACAAAAATATTATTACACAATTAAGGAGCAACCTCATACAATCTTGCAGAAACCATCACACTTAAACAAGGTGAGAAGTTCTGCTCACCATGCTGCTGATTTTCTTTTGAAATTTGTTTTAGTGCTTTTGATTTACTAAAAAAAAAGGAAAATTCTTAGCACAAAAGCATAGATAGTAAAGTGGTATATCTCAGAGGAAAAAATATTGTTCGTTTGCAGAACTCTAGCATGTTAAGTAACTTTTTACAGGATTATATGAACAGGACTCCTCAGCTTTCATCTCCTGTTCAGAAAGTGACTTGCAGAACCATAAAATAATTGCTGCTAGGCTGCTTTTTGCACAGGAAACAACAAATAGCAGCACTATGATCTTACAACCCTCAAGGGGGAAAATATTTTTGTCCATGTAAGTTTTATGTATGTGAGTCTCAACATCTGCTTGAAATACTAACTGGATTTATTTCAGCTTCAGGGAGGAAGCTTAACATCAAATTCAAAGTAAACAAAGCCAAATAAAGAGGATCGTACCTACACTGAGGACCTTTTACTGATCTCATAGTGGTCTAACTGCTGTTGGTCAGCATGGATGTAAAATCATGGTCTGCAAGGTTACTCAAATAACATTAGTTCTTGAACAGCAATACTACTAAAGGGCTCATAAAGAGCTAGATTAGAAAAATTAAGACAAAAAACGTGCTATTTGTCTTTTCAGTTAACTATCTTCCCTATACTTGATACTTGTAACAGAATCATTCTCTAAAAACTTTTCTTCATTTATTTGCAGGTCTTAGTCAACATATCCAGGTGATGCACTCTCAGAGAGTCCTGGGCTTTTGCCTTATTATAAGGACTGGAGCACATGGATCTCTTTCCTGCAGAAGCCATGATTTGCAGTCCAGTTCTTCAGTATCTAGTGATGGTTGTGATGTATTAGGACACTTGAAGCAGGGAAACACTCACAGTCCATCAATATTCTTACAAAATGTATCCTTAATGGACTCTTGTCTTGTGGCTGACTGAGGTTACGCAGACTTCTCACACTGTGAAGGTTCTAGTTAAGATTATATGTATAGTATTTTATCACACTACTAAGTGTTTTGATCTACATACTTTTAAAAAGACAAACAGGTGTTTATTTTCATTTTTACCTCTGACATCTGACCTAGCTTTATGAAAACTAGAAGATCTCTACTTTAACCAGATTTGTTGAAGTATCTATAACATTACTCAGATCAAGGGTCCATCTACCTGGACCTACCTATGTTTGCAATGTTGTCAATACAGTCAGCTTATGCTATAGTCATATTGCATTTAAGTGTTCTAAGGGAGAAAGCCTTCCTATTTCTTATGTGTGGGATTTTTTGTTTGTTCTTCTTAGGCAAATAAGTATCAAAATTCTGTATTTCATTTTCAAAACAAAGTTTTGGGGTTTGGTAACTTTTAGCACAATAAATTACCTTTGAACTTTGTTAGTCAAATATCCAGGTCAATAGAGAATATTCACAGCAATGCTTAATTTTGTATTTTCCATGGTCAGACAATGTTCCTCAAAGTATGAAACCAAGCAACCATAAACAAAGGTATGTTCTTCAGGGATGTTGAGAAAATGTTATTACTGTGAGGGTCAGTAAACATTACAGAGGTACTTAATGTTTTTTGCCTCAGTTATTAACAGTAAGACCAGTTCTCCTCAGGGCAGGCAGCCCTGGTGGACAGAGATGGGGAGCAGAATAGACACCATGCAGTCCAGGAGGAAGTAGCTGATGACCTGCTGTGCCACTTGGACAGTCACAAGTGTATGGGACTGGATGGGATTCTCCCAAGCATACCGAGGGAGTGGAGGAAGAGCTCACCAAGCCACACACCATCATTTATCATCAGTCCTGGTTAACAAGGAAGGTTCCATATGAAGCTGGTGAAGGGTCTAAGGAGTAGGTCATATGAAGAGAAACTGTGGGAATTGGGGGTGTTTAGCCTGCAGAAGGCTCAGGGGGTGATCTTATCACTCCCAACAACTACCTAAAAGGTGGTTGCAGCAAGGTAGGGGTTGGCCTCTTCTTCCAGACAACTGGTGACACGTCCAGTAGAAATGGCCTCAAGCCAGGGCAGGTTGGACATCAGGAAGAATTTCTTCATAGGAAGAGTTTTCAGGAGCTACAAAGTACTGCTTACGGAGATGGTGGAGTCATCAACCCTGGAAGTGTTCAAGGAATCACTAGATGTTGCACCTAGATCTATAGTTTAATTGATGTGATTGTGTTTGGTCAAAGGTTGTACTTGATGATCTTGGAGATTGTTTCCAACATTAATGATTCTATAATTCTGTGATTCTGTATTTACCACAGTTTTCCCAGGGATAGTGTGGCACCTCCATCCCTGGAAATACTCAAACTGGACAGGATAGAACTTGGAGAAAACTTATCTGACTTACCCTGGTCTGAGCAGGGAGCTGGCCTAGGTGGTCTCCAGAAGTACCCATCAGAATTCAGTCACTCCACCATCTTTTGGAATGAAAAAAACATGAGACACTACAAGCAAAAGAGTGCTTCAAATGTTCTGAGATATCAGTATCTAGGATGTCATACCAATCTGACCTCTGCAAGTGTTCCTGTGGACCAGGTAATCCTCTGTTTTCATGTCTTTTGGCTTATCCATATGTTCTCTTCTGAACATATTCAACATTTCAAAATTAGATCTTCCAGGATGTGAAGAAGAACTTGTTGTGGTTGTGCTTAAATTCTCCTTGCAACTTGGGATGGGGAAGAGGTATGACTTTCAGTTCTCCTGCTTTCAGGTTATGGTTTTTCACATAGCAGCCCCCTTGGCACTGGGTGGCCCACCCATTTCTTGTGTCATAGGATCCTTCTTCTAACCTTGATGGAGATGACTTCCCCATGGAGGAGGGTCTCTGACCAGTTTGTGTCCAGCCCATTAACAGGCTCTTGGCCACTTTGCTCACTTTGCTCAGAAGGGATTAATGAGGCCTGCTGTCAGGAATGGGTTGAAATTGTGACCTACACAACATTTTCATACACTTTGAGAATATTATGTCATCTCCTACCATGTATATGTGAAATCTTTGACTTGGAGACTGTCTCCTGTCTTTGTCTGAACAGCAATAAAGTAGATTTATCTTCTCTGTTTAAGGGTTTGTGAGGGGTAGGGAGGGAAGGTGTACCAGTGGGAGAATGACCTGAAGATTCAGGGGATCACTGTGCAATACAGACCCTCAGATGGGTAGCAAAATGTTTGCAAAAGCAGTGTGAATTGAGGCATTGCTTAAAGCAATTCCAAGGAGTATGCTTTCCTCTTCACTTTACCTGTTTTCTTGTTTAATCCCTCCTCTTTAAAGGAGATTCTATAAAAGTGAGTTATCTAAAATTCTCTATTTCAGATGTGTTATATATGTAAATTGCTTTCATTCTTTCAATTTAACAGCTGTGGTCTAAGACTGAAAACAAAACACACCGACTAGATAAACAACCCAATCCAGACATACATCACAAGAATCAAGCAAATAACCTGTAAAAATTCAAAAAGTTTTGGGGAAAGGTGAAATCCAAACAACAGCAAAACCCTGTTATCTTTCTCTTTTAGGACAACCATTTGACAATTTGCACAAAGAAAAGTCTCTCTTTTTGAAAAGTCCTTCAAAGCCACCTCCCTCTTCTTCTTTGTAGTCTTCAATATGTGGTGAATAAATTAACCAATGCAAATTAAATAAGACACTGAACCATAAACTAAAAAAAACCCACTCACTGAACTTGATTGAGAATGTAGTAATAAAAAATGGGAGTTTGTGATATACTCTCTGTCTCTCTCTCTGTCTCTCTCTCTATGTATGCACTATTTGTCTCTATCATTGCATATTGAATATATAATTTTTTTATCATGTAAACAAGAAGGATGGCTGATGAGATCAGGACAAGCCTTTCAGAATACTGATAAAAGAGCTTATAAGACAAAAATGAGAAAAAAAATTCAAATACTCTAATACTGACATGCTTATCCATTATTTCCCAGTGTCTGTCAGATTATCATGTGAGGGTTTTTACATAAAACGGGAGACTATTCTAAAGATCAAAGCTACAAAACCCTGATTTCTTATATAATGTATTTGTAACTATGATTAATTTTCCAAATAATCAATATTCACCTATCAGCACCTCTTGACCCCAAGCAGAAATATCTTTGTAAGTACATTTGCAGATTACTTGAAATAATTAGCGGATTTGGATCATGTAATGACTGTAAACATCTTGCAAAAAGGCTGAGGTGAAATAAATTAATAAACTACATTTAATTGGTTCATCTACTTTTTTATTTCTGTGTATTATTGGCATGCATAAATATTAAAAAATCAGCTAAATAATTGCAAAATTCTTAGACAGATTGGCCACTTGTAAGTATTTAATTTTTCATCTCTTTCTATGGCTTCTACATCAAATTTATTACCCTTTTTACCTTTATTTGTATATTAATGTCCCATAATATTTCATGTAGGCCATAACTTTTTTATAAGTCTGCCCCACTCAAGGTATCACTTACAGCATGTGTTTGTAAGGAAACACAGCATTTGTGGTCATCATACTGATGACTTCAATACTTACACTCATGTTTTTGAAAATTTTTGATTGCAAATAAATTTGAGAGAATAAAAGAAATCTAGGCAGGTACTTCCATACAACATTCGAATATCTGCAGTCTTAGTTTTGGCATCTGTCTTCATTGTATAAAGTTAAAAGAGGAATATTCTTGTATTTCTTTATCCCTACTTATTTATAAGCCATATATTACTGTTCTTAGGAGACAGTCTTGTGAGAACATACATGTTACTTAATGTAGTGACAATTTTTTTTTCACTGAATATCCATTTTATTTAAGGATTGTTTTGTTTGGTTTTGTCATTTTTGGTTTTTATTGGGTAGTTCAGCAAAATTACCTGCCTTTTCAGGACCATGGATCTTCTCTTTATCTGTGAGAATTTATTCAAAGCTGTTATAGGAATTATATACGCAACTTGCTTTTAAAAAAAGTCTTGTTTCTGCTTTTCATATTACTCCCCAGTACAGGTTAAAAATGGATGTTGAATTCTGACACCCACTCTCATCTCCCTCTACCCACTAAAGCAAATGCCCAAGCACGCAGACAGAATATTCTCTTTCTGTGAGACAGATTATAGGTCATTTGCCTAATCGAGGTTTTTAAGAATACAAATCCAGTTACACAATATGCAAATTTTTTCCCTTGTGACTGCAAATCTAAGAGGACATTTAAACTCTGCACCATATTTTGACACCCAGAGACTTTTTATATCTAGGTTTTGGGGGGTTATTTGTTAGTTACTTTATTTTTCAATGTGGTTGCTTTAGGTTTTGTTGTTTTGTTTTTTAAGTGCTAACAACACTGAATATTTTGTTGATTAAGTACAAAACCAACTAAATTTTAGGAGCTTGATTTTTTGTGAACAAAAAAATCACTTAGGGAAATCTATTTACTGAAACAGGTTAAAGTTGAGATTTAAATAGCTAGAGGACTAATTTATATGTGAAGAATGTTTAAATCTATGTCTCCTAGACAATCAAATTTAATTGTGAGGAAAAAAAGTAATTACTGAAAGACAGTGTTAGATATAAATATTGAAAAATGGGTATTCAGTATGCACCGATTCTATTACTGCCAAATATTATCTGCATTGAGACATCTCCTGTGACTAAGAAGGACATGGAAAGAAAGAAAATTGAAAACCTAATTTAAAATAAAACATTTTAAATATTTTAAATATTAAATATTAAAATAATAAGTAAAATATTAAAATTAAAATAATGGTAATTAAATATGAATAATAATTAAAATATGATATTTTTAAAAGTAAAATATTTATAGTTGAAATACTTTTTGCTATTACAGCCAGTGGTATGGTTTCAGAAGTGATCATTAAGGACCTTGTTCATATTGGTACAACAGTGAATTTGAAGAGATATGTCCATAATAGAGTGGTACCAATGATGTTGAACCTCTGGACAATTTGGATGGTTTGCACTGAAAACTTTGCTGTTATGTGTGAAGAAAATACTGTAATAAGAGAGAGGAGAAAGACCTCTAAGTTTTCAAATGAATCTGAAGTTTATGAGATAGTTTGCAACAACCAAAAGACACCATACAGCCTTAAAGGCTGTTTCTTATCACTGTCAGGGAAATATTTCATTAGAGGGTCAGGAGAAAGAGCACAAATCCTCATCCTCTCCTACCTCTGCATCTTCTAATCTGCACTGTTTTGTCTCACCATGCCCACAGCTCCTTATCTGGAGTTATCCAGTCTGTCAGCAGATGATGCAAGATAACAATGTCAGAAACCCTACCTTCAATATGTTGCAAAGTACAGTCCTAAAATACATGCATGGCCTTGCAGTTGCTTTGTCTTGGGCTTGGTTTGTTCATTCCAGTCCATCTTTAGTTTATTCTCTCATCTTATTCTGGGAGGATTAATCTTCCAGAGGCTATCCTTTGCACTCTTTAAAGGATGACCAAAGGAAAGGGAACATTCTCTGTTTTTGTTCAGACGTCTATCTGGCACAGAGTTTTATCTTGAGATTGACTTCTAGCCTGAGTTTGTCAGCAGATCTTGCATCATTTGTATCAAATTTTTGTATCAAATATCACCCTCCTCTTCTAATATTTTTTCTCTGCCACTTGTTTTATTTATCTAGCTTTACTCATTCCTTTTTTCTGTTTTTTCTTTTGGGCTGAATCCTCTAAATTATTCTTTCTGGAGGGTGTCCACACCACTGAAAACCTCCCCTGCAATGCCCCTTTCTTCTACTCCTCGTATTCTTCCACATTGAAAAAAGGATTGCTGATACTTTTTATGAACTGTGTCAGCATTTTAGTATCTTCAGCTGAGAATAGACACAATTATATACACAGATAAAAGGAAGGTGTTATTTAGTACGGTCTGAAGATAAGATTCTGTTTTTAACATGTCATATTTAATAGAACTGACCTTGAAGATCAAAACTGAGTTTAATAGTATACATGCCATTTCAAGACCTTTTCTAAAATCAAGTTATATTTTAAAACAAAGATAACATTGTTTTTTACACTGATGCTGTGGGAGACGGGGATAGAAAGAAATTGTTTAGATTAAGGTGCCATGGTTCAAAATAACTTTTTTCTCTTTCCTCTCAAATCCTGAAGTGGAAATGAAGTTCTTGTGTCATTTATTAAGAGATAAAAACACAAGAGTAATAACCACAACAGCATTCTAAAACAGCCAAAGAGAAAAGAAAACTGTTTGGAAGAATTGTGTGCAAAAAACAATCTCCAAAAGTAGAATATAATTATAGTCACTCCTGGTGACAGAATTTGTCCCTTCAGTGTTTGAAGACCCTTTCTTTGCTGCTGAATTACATTATTTCTATTAAACGCTGTGACAGTAAGGTGTATGCTGCTACTACTATCATCACTGTGCTGGTTTTGGCTTAAGCAGAGTCAGTTTTCTCCACTGTAGCTGCTATGTTCTGGATTTTTTCTGAATGGTGTTGATAAAGAAGAGATGTTTCTGTTACTGCAGGGCAGGGCCTACATGTGCCCAGGTAACCTCCTACAATTCCTACTGCTCTACCACTGAGTCAGCAGGAAGTACATCAGAAGCTCTGAGAAGACACAGGAAGGACAGCTGCTCCAAAACAGAGGGAGATTCCATAAAGATAGCATATTCAGTGTATAAAACTGAGGAAAGAAGAAAGAAGATGGGAATTCTGAGAGGTATGGCATCTGTCTTCCCCATTATTCATGATTCATGTGTAACCCTGCTTTCAAGGGGATGGCTGAACACCTGTTTGCCCATGGGAAGTGGTGAAAGAATTAATGGTTTTGTTTTGCTTGTGTGTGTGGCTTTTGCTTTACTGATAAACTGGATTTATCTCAACCCAGGAGATTTATTCTTCCCTAATTCCCTCCCATCCCACTGTGGAGGACTGAGCAAGCAACTCATAAGGCCAACTTTAAACCATGAAAATCACACAAGAGTGTCATTCAATAATGGTATCATTATCACAGTCACATGTTAGTTCTCAGTCTAGTAATTAGAGACTGAGCTGTTCAAACCATCTTTGCCATTAAACTTTATGGTGTTTTTTCCAAGCTCCCTAACATGCTCCATTTATCTACTGGCAGTATGTGAAGACTCAGAAAAAATTATGATTAATTGTCCATACGTAAAAATTCAGCTTAAGCCAGAGAGCTTAAAGAGGAGTTGTGTGGGAGAGCTGTCGTGGTGATTCTTTATCCCATGAAAAGTAGGAGACACTCATCCTTGTGTTTCAAATGACCATTTGTTACAGATGGAGTTATGAGATGAAATATTAAGGGCTGACTGCATCAAGAAAGAAAAAAAAACTAGAAGAAAACAAAGGCTGCTAAGGATTGTAAATCAAGAGGCAACTCAAAAGAAGGCAAGTAACAGAAAAAAATCTGAAAATTGTTGAGGATGAAGAACATGGCAAAAAAAGTAATAATTAACACACATTAGCACAATATTGATATAGTGCCATTATATTAATTATAATTAGCACAATAACAATATAGTGCCAGGAGGAAGACAACATGAGTCATTTAATCTGAAACCTATGTGTGCAACAAAGGGCGAACCAAAATCTTAGGCTTGGATTAACATTAAAGGACAAATGTATAATTTGATACACGTGAGCTGTGCACTTCTTCTCTAAGTACTTGAGCAAAATGACCAGTACAGTATTTTATTACAGTCTATATGAGAAGAATTTTCTACTAAGTAGTGTTGCATTTAGGTTTTTGAAGGTGTGAGAAGTTGGCTTCTACTGCAGGCCACCCAACTGGGTGATGCATGTCCTGTCTGAAATACCAAAGACTCCAAAGCAAAAGTAAAATACACAAAAATATATTCTCCATTTAGAAAAATAACTTCTCCCCCAATAGTAAATAAACTACCATTACTATCCAATTCATATATTTTTGGACTGCTTACTATGATTGGGTGAAATTGTTGCTAACCATATATTAAGTGAGGGCAATGATTGTGGAAAATTAAGATGTTATGATTTTTCTATAGAAAAGGTGAGATGATTTATTAAAAAATATCAAATAGAATTTATTACAGAGCAGGAAACTGGTTGGGAACAAAAAAGGTAAACATAGAATTTCATTTTAGGGGCTAAGAAATGGTTATGAGAATGTAAGGCACCTATCTCCATTTTATAATTGATGAGAATTGATAACAGTTTAAGTGAAGGCAATAAATTGATTTTTTTTCTCTGGGATAAACTTGATTAGCAAAAGTTTAGAAGCAGACAACTGGCTTCAGGTTACCTTCCAGTGTATGAGGAAGCAGAAAAGGTAGCTGCAGCACTGGAATCCAAAAAAACCCATCATGCTGCATTAAAGCACAAAATATTGTCTTTTATCTTTGAAAATGATGAAAGGAAGCCATTGTACTGTGCAATTGAGATTTAACCTACATTTGGGTGTTTTTTCCTTGCCCTTTTGAGCAGATATCCAGCATACTAGCTGAGTCACAGGCAATGTGATTACAGTAATGACTGCTACAGAAGGCCCAGACCAAGAGGTAGCTCGTGGGAGATTTTCAGCATTGAAAGAAGAAACATCCCTGCTACAAAATGTTCATTTGAATTTGGAATTAAGGATTTTCAGAATCATGACTAAAAATATGAACAAAGTTCCATCTCCTGGCTTGAGTGCCTGATGACATTCTTTTGACAAAAATTTCTTTGTTCCAATGCATACTCATGAACTGCTGCTCAGAAGCTGTTCTGAAGACTGCAAGCTGTGTAACTTGATCAAGGCTTTTCACAAACTCACTGTGTTTTAGCTCCGGTCCATTGCCACTCAATGAGGACCAAGGTAGCAGAAAGCTCTGCTACAATGTCTCATTGCAGCCAATTTGAGTGGATTTCCCATCAATGGGTATTTCATAGCTAGAGAATCTTGGAGAGCATATACAATAACATCTGTGCACTAGCATAGACATAAATGACATGTATGACAGAACTTCACATGTTTTTGCATACATATGATTTTTCCACAAAAGCTGACATCACTTAGGAATTAAGCCCTTATTTTACTCAAAGTTTACCAGGTTCACTATTGCTAAATGAATTTCTCTCCTGTTTGTCCCAGAGGGTATCTTTTGTCACCATCATAGCTTAGCTGTAGGACTACTCTAGGAAACTACAGAAAATTGTGACTTAAGTATACACATGCTTTTAAAAAAGTATCCATCTCATGGGATTTTTGACACTATAGCTTTTAATATTTTGATACATACTCACATTTGAACTGCAGTCCTGTCAAGGTATAGTAATTGTCAGTAAATATTGAAGCACTTGTACCACCGTTTATATATAAAAAGATGTCACTGTTAAATCAAATTTCCACTTACATTCTAAAGTGAAAACAGAAGTTAACTTTTTAAAAGCAGAAGTACACAAATTGATGAAATTATAGGTAGATAATTTTTGTCTACAGCTCTTTTGGGAAGGATATAATTTTGGGGAGTTGGATGAGTAGTATAAGACATACACATTACTTTCTGTTTTCACTTTGATGTGGGATTTTCTGGATTCCCTAGAATAACATGCATTTTGAAAAAATCTCTCTGGTTCTGTACGCTGCAAAGAATCACAGGAAAAGTTGGTAGTACCTATTCCTGTGCAAGCTGTTCTGAACACTGACTTTATTAAATCAAATAGTGTTAGATCAATATGATACTCACCTGAATACAAGAAGTCAGATTCAGGAAATGAACCTTATATATAGTTTCTAGAATTAGTAATTTAGATAAGAAAAGACTCTGGTCACACCATCCACCTACCTGTGAGATGCAGGAACAATTAGTATCATGACCTTAATCCATCTGATCTTCATCCAGTATCTCAAAGGAGTGGGAATCCCAGTCTCTCTAGACAATCCCTTTTGGGGCTTCAGTATCTTCACTGTGAAGTATTTCTGATATCGAAATGGAATTTCCCATGTTCCAGCCTGTCTTTTACCCTCTATTCACACCAGGACAAGTCTGGCTCTTCGTTTTCTAAATGTTTCCAAGAGCAGTAAGTTCTCTCTCTGGTCCTCACTCCTTCAGAACGAGGAAGACTTCTTCACTGTCCCAGCCTTTCCTTTCCCTGAGCATGAAGTCTCCGTCTGTTATTAGATAAATTAAAAATTTGATTTGCTTTCATCCAAAACTGAAAGCAGAAGTAGAACTCTAAGTGGATGAACTTAAATGCACCTGGGCATAGCATTTAAATGCTTCTACATCGCACTTTAAATGATCTGACAGTTTTAAGAAAATACCAAACTTTTGCAGGCTTAGATGAATTCTTCAGATAGATGTTGTTTTTTGAGAATCAATCTCTCCCCTGGAAACAAAGAAATTGTTAGTGTACTGTTAGAGTTTTGCATTTACATGTGAGTAATTTATTGCATTACTCTCATTTAGTATGATTGAAATGAACAATTCAGAGAAAAATAAAGTGAAAAAAAATATCTTTGCAGTAGGTTTTTAGATTTTGATTGTTATTTAAATAAACTAGCACATCAAATTGATTCAGTGCTGTCAGATTTCAGGAGAAAGACTTTAAGGATTAAGACTTTTAAGGTTTTGAAATAAAGAAAAGTAACACAGCTGTAAAGAAAAATGACCACAAAAGAAAATCCTTCTTAAAAAGAAAAGACATTGAGACATAATAAATCAGGATATGAAGTTTCATATTTGCAACAAAAAACTTCCCATCTAACTCTCCAGCGTCACAGATAAATGTTCTTGGCAACACTGCAAAACCACATCAAATCTACTTTAACATAGCTTTGATAATAATGTTTTGCCTGAGAAGGTTCAAAATATGCTTATTATTTAAGGGTGGAACAATTTTTGGATAGGTCAATCACATATTTGACTTGCAGTATCCTGGATGACAGTGGTCTTTTGAAATTTCATTACAACTAATGTATAGGACAGTTGTTATTTCTGCTATATACATCTATATACTGAGCATTTTAAAGGATAATAAATATAGTAATATAAAATAATTTTGGACTGCAGTCAGAAGTAATATGCCTGAATTAATTCACTGCAACGTTAATCAGTCACAGAGTTTCAAGTCAAATCTACTAACTGATTAATCTAGACTTAGAATATAATATTATATGGAGTTTTAAAATCTTTTGTAAATAGGTGTTGTATAGGTATTTATTTCCAAAGGAAAAACCAACTGCAAGCAATTATAACAAAACTAAAATATTTGGGAATAGGTCAATCAGCTCTTATTTTGAATAGGCATACTCCTCCACTCCTACTCTACAAAAATCAATATGTGTGTAAAAGTTTTTAAGAATATGTTGTAACCTTCATTTACCCATGAAAAACCATGATGGATGCCTAGTAAGCACAGTTACACACTGTGGGATTCTGGCACCTATCCTAAGTTCTGGATTGTCAATTAATACTTCAGTGCATTTATTTTATGCCACTGAGCTGGCCAATTAAATGTTGGTGAAATAACAGACTGCTGACTGAATGCAGATTTTTTTTTGATTACAAAGCCTTAGACATACATATTACATTCCTAAATTGTAAGCTCAAAGGAGAAAACAAAGTTCTTGAAGCCAAGAGACAAATGGGAAATGAGTTAAGAACAAGGAAAAATCTTATTACAGGGACAGTGCAGAGAAAATAAATTAAATTTACTAGAAGTTAAAAATTAATTTTATAAATCTTCTTTGGAAATAGCCACACAAGGAAAGACTCTGCACTAATTAGCATTTTTTTGCATTTAATATAACTTTATTTTTATCTGTTTTTCCTTATGTGTTATCTTTAGGCATTTTGTGCTGGTAATGATTTTAACAATTTCTTAAGAATGTATTTTCATGCTTTTGATGGCTTTTTTTGTATAAGTAAATATGGTCTTTACCTCTTAAACTTTAGAAAGAACAGTATGGCATCTGTGTCCAGTTCTGGGCTTCTCGGTACAATAGAGAAAAGAAGCTCCTGGAGACGGTCCAGTGAAGGGCAAAAAAAGATAATTTGGTGTCTGAGCCATCTCTTTTATGAGGAGAGATGCAAGAGCTGGGCCTATTTATTCTGGAGGAGAGGACTGAGCAGGCATCTCATTAATGCATCTCAATATCTCAAGGCAGGTGGCATTTTAACAGGATGGTGCCCAACTCTTTTCAGTGACGCCCAATGAGGAGCAGTGGCTATAAACCAAAATACAAGAAGTTCCACACCAACATGAGGAAGAAACTCTTTACATTGCATATAAAGCAATCCAAGGTATCCAAGCACTGGAACAGGCTGCCTAGGGAGGTCATGGAGTCTTCCTCTCTGGAGACATTCCAAACTATGTGGACGTGCTCCTGTGTCACCTGCTCTAGGTGACCCTGCCTTGGCAGGGGGATAGGACTGGATGATCTCAAGAGGTCCTTTGGAACTCTAACAATATTTTGTGATCTACAGTACAAAAATCCTTTTTTTTCAGAAGTGAATTAAATCATTGTGCTTTTATTTCAAGAAACTAAACCGAATGTTCCTGTCCTTATGCAGAACCATAAAACAAAGCTTTAGTACGTATGCATGTATGCTTGTAGAGAAACTTTATCAGAAATACTCATCTCTGCATGATTTTCTATCTGTACCATTACCTGTACAGGTTTCTAAATGCTAAGTAACCTGCAGCTCATAAAGGCATTTTAAATACTCAGGAGATAGGTGTTCAGGGTTTTTTATCATAAAAATTCGAATTTATTTGTGTATGTGTTTGCATTTATTTTTACAGTATTATTTATTATTTACTATAAATATATTAGGTAACATCTCAATATTCTTTATGGCTACAGAATAAAACATTTAGAAATAGATTTTTCCTATTTTCTGGAAAACTGAAACATCAACAAACATATTAGTACTTTCCCAATCCTTAAAAGCTAGTAAATTTTCTTCCTCACTGTAATTTTCATTTCCTACAATAAAGAGGTAATTTGACAAGCTTTCAAAACTGTTTCATGTTTCAAAACTCCTTTCCACCATGCTTTCCTTGTTTTATTACACCATTGCTGCTGCTTTTTTTTTACTGTAACATTTTCCCCTGCCACTACTAAGTTAGACAACATCATGTGAAAGAAAATAATGCAATATCTTTCAAAAGCATCAAAAATCTAGCAGCTTAAAGTTGCAGATATTTCTTTGTTTTCACTTTATTTCAAAGGAAACTTGCAAAAATATTTTTGACAATATCTCAAAAGTATTTTTGACAAGAGAGATATTTACACTTTTTAGGCATAAAGTGTAAATATGCCTGAAATTATGAAATCATCAGAAATGAGTTCTAAGAAATGTAATTTTTTAATAATATATCAATGTTCCCTTTGAATGCTAGTGTTTGTCTTTCTACAATAGATCACAGGTCATCAACAGTCCAGATGCCAGAAAATTTCAAATATCAACTATTAGGAAAGATTAGAACATTAGAAAGAGTTAGTCAAAGTTTTTAATTAACAAAGTGAATTAACTACTAAAAAATACGTTTCCCTTGTTCCATTTCAGTATACCTCTAAAACAAAGACAACTGAACATAATTTATTTGTTATTGGTTACAAATTCTGTCCCACTGAGAATCATTCAGTTTTTGTGATCTCACTGCTCCAAAAGAACAAAACAATTATCTTCAGCCTGAAGCAATATAAAATACAGCATATATTTGTAATAGCCAAAAACATGGAAACATCTCAACTTCTGCAACATGAACAGAGTACCTCCAGGTGTAACTTCCACTCCTTGGAAAACAGTTTTAAGTCCACTGTGTCATTTTCAGTAGTCAGGAGCCTGTGAAGTCTCACATGGGAGGACTTACAGGACCAGTCAATTTGCTTAAGATTACTCAGATAAACCAGTCCTCTATTCTTGTGTTGTTCTGTACACTATATCATGTACTTGGAAGACAAATCAAGTACCACTGAATCTTTGCCTTAGCTTTAGGTTCATCTTTTTTATAAGCCTTTGTCCCTCCATTTTTTTTCCTTTGTAGTGCACAAAATAGAATGAATACAAGATAAAGTGGCTTAAGTAGATGGAATTTAACTTTGGTTGTCAAAAAGGTTTCTCTTTTTTAATGATGTTATGAAGCAGTAACTAGGAAAATTTTCAGCTACCATCCATTTTTTTCTCAAATGTCAATCCTCAGTCGATTGCTGACACCCCATTGTTGTGCACTGAAGTGTGTCAAAAGACAGAAGAAAGGGATCTCACTTGTTATTCTGTCAGGCATGAAGATTTCTGGACTTTACCCTGGGCTTGTTTTTTTGTTGTTATTGTTCTCTTAGGGATTTTTTGGTGTTTGAGGTTTTTTTCTTTGTAATTGAGGTTTCTGTTTCTTTCTTTGTTTGATTGTTTGAGGAGATTGTTGGTATTTTGTTTGTTGGTTTTGTTGTTGTTGTGTTGTTGTTGGGATTTTTTTTGGTTTGTGTTTTTGTTTGGTTTTTGTTGTTGTTGTTGTTGTTTGTTTGTGTTTTTTTTTTTTTTTTATAAATGCTCTTTCTGATTTCTCTTTCAAATATGTTTACCAGAAAAAAATATTCTCCTTAGCAAAAATAAAAATTAAAAAATCCCTGTCTTCTGCATTTTATCTCTTTTCCTTAACAGCTGCCTTCTCTCCTTATTCTGAGACAAATATATACTAAAATTCAGTGAATGAGTAGAGTTTTCCATGTAATATTTCCTATGGGTGATTATAGATCTTCTTGTTCTTGATGACTCATTTATCTCTTGATCTTATCAACTCATGCAGACATACAAATTTTCTGCCATATCCTATAACATTTTAAGACACTTCTATTATCTTTCTCTAGCACCACTGTTGTAAATCTCCTTTCACTTCTGCAGTAAGCAAAGTATAAAGCTTTACTTTTAAATATCAGTTTTGATGGGGAGGATTTTCTGTTTGTTTGGGATTGGTTCTCAACACAGGATCAATGTATTTGAGCACAAAATAAGTAAAAAGAAGACACAAGATAGACTGAGCATAATTTAAAAAATGATTGCTTCTCTAACCATTTAGTTTTAAAATCACTTTCTCTTGCACTCTAATTTTTCCCTAATTCCTGAAGGATTGGAGCAGTTGAACCTCAGAGGTTTAACATTTGATTGTAATAAAAAGTCTGATAAATGAGAAGGAAGAGGACAGAAAGAGAAGATAAAAATAAAGAATGGAGAACAGCTGACAAAAGTGGTCTGGCAACAATAGTAGGAATAAATCTCTATTACAGTCAAGTAATATGTTTCCAAGTACTAGCTCTGGATTAAAAGAAAGAAAATAATGAGGCTTTAGCAAGAGGAATAAATTTCAGCAAGAATCCCTCTTTAGAAAGAAGCTAGAAGCCATTAAAATTGAAAGAGGACTTGTACAGAGTAATAAGAGGTGACATGAGGCATATGACTACCTCATTTGAGTAAACAGAAAATTTCATTATCAGAAGAAAATTTTAAAGTAGGAAACAAAAAAAGACCATTGTATTTATAAACTCTTTTATGAGTCATGTTATAATAATAACAAAGGATAGTGTAGTTGTTACTTTGATCTTAATATTAGTTAGATTACAATTTGGTAAATACATTATAATTTGCAGGATTTACAGATATGAAAATAATATGCTTGTTTAATTTATTTTCTTTTTATAAAGCCTAACATAATAAAAATACTTGCATTTAATTTTTGCTAATCTCATCTCATTTTTGTATTGCATTTTACTATGTTGTAACATATTATATTGATAATTTCATTACATTTAAGATTATGAGAAGATCATAGGCTTCTGAAGTTGAAACTTCTTCCTCTCCCACTAGAATATACAGGTATACGTATATGTGTATACCTGTAAAACAAAAAACGTTTTGTTTTTATCAAATATGTGCCTATTCTATATAATTCTTTAAAAATTCCTAAAATCTTTACTGACTACATCACTTTACAGGAAAGGAATAATACCTTACCACATGAATTCTTTAATGCAATATTTTGAGAAGTAAGACTTCAATAACTCTTCTACTTTTGTGAATCTGACTGCTAATTTAGGCTAAATTTATAGACACTAACCTTGGAAACTTAAAATATCATCACTTCCAAGAAGATTTGAAATTTTTTTAAACCAAAACTCTATATTTCAGAATTTACCCAGAAATGCAGATAACTTACAAAGACATAAAGCTGGAGTGTATGAGGACTTTTCTGAAAAAATGAAGTAATGGTATTTTATAGCCAGATTTCCATTTTTTAAATATTATTAAGTAGTGCATTTCACATGGAATATAGATAGGGTGTGGTAAAATCTCTATTACAACTATATCCAAGATAAATCTCCAGGTTCAAATATTCATGTATTTGAAAGGATTTTGTGCACAGCCAGAATCTGGGCTGAGATTTATTTAAGGTAGTTTTAATTTTTATACCAAAGAGGCACTTAATATTTTCATTTTATTAAGCTTAAAGTCTAAGTCCATGTATCAACAATGATGAAGATTTAGAGTGTCTTAACAGGATGCCTGAAGCTTTAGCTTTTGTATTTTCCAGATTCTGTACTTCATTACTGTATAACTCTGACCTCTTCACAGTTTAGTTATACAAACCAATCCTTTTCCAGCCCAAAACCAAGGACACTCTTGCAGCTTCAGGCCCCAAAAGCATAAACAACAGTGAACTGAGGAGAGCAATCTGGGAGGATGGGACTTCATAACCTGATGCTGTAATTGGACAATTAACCCCAGTAAGTAAATGAACCAAAAGTTACAAAGATATGAAAACGTGTGACCCATGCTCCATCGTGGGTGTAGCCGGGCTCTTGTACTGCCCAAGGTGTATCCTTTGTAGGCCTTTTTAACAAACACCTACTTTATTCCTGTAACATCATCTGGTCTCTGCCCTAGGTAGCCTCTCAAGGCACCAACATATTAATTCTAGTTATATTTTTTATAGCCTGGAGGGTCAGAACTTTTTCTTCTTGGCATTCAGTGTTCCATTCCACTAAGAATAATGCAAGGTTCTGGATTAATTTTTATCAGATCATTATGAATATCAGATATAATAATCTCAGGTTATTCAATGACATTAGTCTCTGATTTAAAATTCAGCTTTATGATGTGAGCTGTAAAGCATTGTACATGAACTTACTATTGTATAAATTTATTTCATTCACCATTTGCTTCATTAACTACATTACAAAACTCAGAGACAGTAGTAAACTTGGGATTAGACTCTTTAGAATAATTCTAACTGATTCAAAAATCAAATTCTCAACACTTCATTGCATTATTTGGCCTAATAAGTAAAACAGAGGATGACGAGAAATGGAAAACAAAAAAGCAAGGAGACAGGATAAAACTAGAAAATAGAATGCTTTCTTAAGAGTTTCATGCATATCAAAGACACATTTTTATAAATATTTAAGTAATATTTTTCCATGTAGTCTAGCATTGATTAATTTAGAATTTTTTGGTCTTATGACTTAATGTTCATAATTTATTTATGCTTTTGACAAATAAAAATAGAATTTTTTCCATCACTTTTGAGTTTTTTTTCAGCATTCATCTTCCTCAAAGAATAGGTGGGTCATTATGATTTAAATTGGCTACATATTAAAAAAAAATCCCTCAACATTTTTTAGGTTTTATAAACTCTAAAAAGATTTTAAAAAATTAAAAGCCAGATTTGATTTTTGGTTAGTTTATGCACAACCTGCATTTTTAAGCTGTCTTGGGGGTTGTTAAGCAAAGGTATCATTTATGTCATAAAATAAGTAAAGGTGAGGTAGTATGGTCTAATGCATCAGAATTCAAACCTAAATATATCAGGAAACCATAGCATTCCCAAAAAGCCTGAAGCACAAGTTGGAGAGGATTTACACAAACTGCAGATGGGAAGGAACTTGATAGGGACATGCATGGCTAGATACAGGCCCTTCTGTAGCATCGAGTTTGATTCTGAAAAATTTTCTTGCAAATGAAACTTGCTACTGCCCCAGCAGTGGGAGACCAAAGCACCAGGGAGTGGAGGACAAGCTGTTACTTTTCTGTGCACCATCTTTTTGGAGAAATTTAATTGTAAAAGTATTCATTGTAAAAATTCTCACAAACAGTAATATGAATCAAAACAAGGGAAAAAACATTGTTACAACTCCACCATCTGCACCACTTGAAATCCTTTTCTTCCGAAATTTTATCAAGTCTAATGGCCTTACAGCCTAGATTAGATTGACCCGTCCTAATGAATACCAAAGGGAGATATTTCTTAGGTAAAAAGTCAGTACAGAGTTGCTCCTGGCTTTTGTGAAATGTCAGGCTTTGTGAGGAACTGGAATAAATCCCATGACCTTAAAATGTTTATGGGTAGAAGCACTATTTCTATGCAAAGGTCACTAAGCAACCAGTGTTCACAGCTAGTTTAGCAGCTTAGTGCTTCTCTCCAGATGACAACATGATTTAATGTCTCACTGATATGTTGGTCACCCAGCAGGTATTTCAAAGTAGACATCTGTCAACATGCTTGAGGAATCAGCTGTTTCCTTTCTGTTGAGCAGGCAGATAATGAGGACGATTTTGAAATAATCTGAAGACAAACTCTTAGTTGAAATGAAGCTTTCAGTGTTTCCATGTGCAGATTGTTTTGTTAGCTCAAACTGCTGTTCTTGGAGATTTCTGTAAACAGTAGGGATATGTTTCAGATTACAAGTGAAAGGATAAATTCTAAGGTGTTTGATTTATCAGTAGCTATTGGAAAGTTAAATATGCTACAGTGAGTAGTTAAATAATATTTCAGAGCATTTATCTATTGTTAAAATTCAGGACAAAATTAATTCACAACTGTCATGGGTTAGCACTGGCCAGATGTTAGTGCACCCATGAATATATGTTTTTTTCTCTAACAACTCCTGTGGGATGTGATCAGGAACAGAGCAGAGCAGGCTTAAATCTTGAAAACAAAAAAACCCACCAAAACTTTATTAATTACATAAGAACAGGGACAGAAATACTCTTAAACACACACAGAGACAGAAATAAAAACTTCTTAGAACATTTCTTCTCCCAGTTTCTACCTCCCCACCCATCACTCTTCAAAGACCAACTCTTGGGTTTTAGATTAAACAATCACCACTCAAAAACAAACTAATCTTCAATTCAGCAAGGGAGAGAGGAGTCTCTCTCGCACCACAGACTGTTCCTCAGAAAACACGGGTCCACCCCTTATGTGTTTCCATGTCACCCATAGCACCGCCCGGAGAAGTCTGCTAAGGTGACACTCTCTTTTTCCTATGTCCAGCGCTCTCACCGCTGTCTCATAGGCCACAACTACATACAGGGCTTTTTAAGGATGCTGCATGCCGAGCTCTCCCCTTTTTACCCAGGGGCCGGGGTTCCAGGAGCAGGTCTGCCCTGAGGGCAGAGGGCACCACCTCACCCTCCCCCTCTTTTCTCTGCTCGCTCCACTCTTCAAGTGTCAGTCACTGTAGCAAAAGCAAGGGCAGCTGCATCCACCCAAAAATGCAGTTTATGTTCAAAAGAGACTCAAGTTCAGTCCATGGCTGACATTATGCAAGAAAAGTCCAGCTCCAAGGCTACTCCTCTCATTCTTCCATCGAGTTCCTTCCAATCATGCTTTATCATCTCGGTCCCAGGCCGCTTCCCTCTCTCTGAAAACCACCAGTCATGAGAATCAATGTCTAAGAAAAGTTTCTTTCTGCCAAGCAAGGGTTAACAGTTTCTTCTCAGCAGGGTGCAGGCTCAGGCACTCCCAGGCTCCGCAAACCCCCACGTGGTTGGGCAACTTCTCCCGGAGTTTGGGGGGGAGGAGGGGGGTGAGCACACACAGAAGGCACTTCCACAGTTTTCCACCCCTCCATCCTGGACGGGGCAGCTCAGTTCCAGTCCTGTCCCTTCTCTTCTCCCCCCCCCGGGGGCTCCGGCTTACCTGAGCCGACCACGTGTTTCCCCTCCCCCACCCAGCCTCGTGGCTGGGCAGGGAAAGGAGGCCGGAGACGTCTCTCTGCTGAAGCCAGGATCTGAAAAGAGGCCAAACCCCCTAGACTCCTGCTTTTAACTCTTTGTGTCCTCAGAGGCGTGTCCAACCCTCCGAGTGACCAATCCAGGTGCCAGCAGAAAAGCTGATCACTGATTGGACTGCCCACATCTCCCTGGAAAAATTCACCTCCCCCCCCAACCACGACAACAACTAATCAACATCTTAAAAAAATATTTGTTTTGTAAGCACAGTAGTTATGGCAAAATATGGTTTATTAATAGTCTATGTTTTAAATGCTTTATGTTTATTAAGTTTTATTATTCAAAAAAAAAGAGGAAAAATGAATTTAAATTATTTTTACATTATTTTATTATTTTATTATGAAAAGTAATTGAAATATTAAATATATCCAACTGTCATGTTATCCTAAAACAGTTTTTTTTAATGAAATGCACTGAAATAATTTTCAATCCTTTTCTTCAGCTAAAGATTAAAAACAAAATGAGAAAAGACCATTAGCGTCTCAGGTGTAATGGTGATTATATAAGTATACTGAAAATACAAGGTATTTGGGAAATAGTGTTGTTTCTGAGGCTATCTAACAACACCATAACACAATGATTCATAGTACAAATATTAAAAAGATTCAGTTGTTTCATAGCAATGGGCTTTTTTTCCCACTTCATATGTTTTATTCTTGACTGCTTATTCACAGGTTGCATCAGCTGGACTTTTCTGGTAGTTTTATTGCTTCCATTATGCTCTTAAATACTCCATGTACTTATTCTTCCAAATAACTTGGACTACCCTAAAAGTTCAGCAGCCTTAGCAATTTACACTAATATGATTAAATCCTTTCTATAAGATGCTGAAATATATGTAAACTGGATTTGCATTCGTTAAAGGCTTAAGATTATCAACAACCTATATGAGAAACTGAGGCATATCTCTTTTTAAAGCAATTGTACAATCTTTCTGTAGGCTAGCACATCATATTTAATTGTGACAAACAGGCCTCATAACATGAAAGAGTAGAGCTGGACAGCATTGAAAATAGCAGCATATTAATAAAATATTGATAGAAGCTGAAGCAATATAAAATGACGTTTAAAAAACAGTTATTCACTGAATAAGTGTTTGGCATAGGAGCTTTTCGTTTCACTTTTCTACAAAACAAAGAACCTACCATTTGACCGTGAGTCTGTGTTTTAGTAATAGCTCTAATCCCCCATTTCATTTGTTTGCACACTTTGAGCATATGCTAATGTCTTACTTGTTTTGTTTTATCCAGGTCTCTGTCAAAAAGTCCTCTATCAGAGACTGCACACTTTAGCCAGTGGACAGTAGGGATTCATCTAGTTCACTCCTTCTCATGTTCTTGTATCAGGAGAAAAAAGATTGAGATCTATGGAAGGTGAGAGTCATTGTAGAGAGATCACAGAAACATAGAAGAGGAAGTCTCAGTAAGATATGAATCTAAAAGGTGAAAAAAAGCTAGGTGATGCTAGGATTAGGAATAGCAAATATTAGCCATTCTAACAGACTTATTAATTATTCATTAATTATTCATGAATAATTCATGAATTTGCAAGGATGAATATTTCAAAAATCCCATGTATAAGGGGGTTTTGTGAATTTTAGGTGTCTATATACTATAATTTGTCTGCTTTGGGTCTATTGATAAACAATATGGTAAATACTGCTTTCCATTTTGCACCCACTGATTCTAATGGTCTCCTCAAATTCAGAATAGCTGAGGACATTGGCATATGGTCCTGTCACTGGCCAGCTGAAGTAACAGATGAGGTGTTTTCTGTATTTTGAATCAAATACTATTCCTTTCTTTACAGTCAAAATTTTTCTATTCAACATGCTTCAAAGATCAGCTAAAAAACCTAGCAGAGCTGATTTCTAGTTAGAATAGAGTGAATAGGTAGGTATAATATCCAATTCCAGGGTATGTCTTTTCCAGTTCAAGGTGAATTATTAAAAAAACCACAGCTCTTTAAAATTTGCCTATCATATTAACTTTCATATTACAATTAATATTAATATATTAATAATTCCTCTGGATTCCATATTCAGATGTCATTTCTAATTAGCATGCTTATTTTGGATACTATGTTGGGTTGGAAAGAGCATTACTGTGTGAAATTCACAGTAACTATTTCCCTAGACTGTAACTGATTTGGTGCTTCCAGGTAAGACTTTGTCTACGTGTAGTTTGTACATAGTCACAGCACAGTGTAAGAAACTAAAGCACATAATTAGAATTAGACATGTATTTGTCTTAGTACAGAGTATTGATAGCACTACATTCGTGATCCATTACAATACATTTGAAAACAAGAGTAAACTATTTTCCTCCCCTCTAATTTGCCATCATATAAATTATTTCAAATCAAATCCCTAGTGAAACACTTTGCTGGGTAACTTCTGAGATTTCTGAGTTGTGATACTGATTTACACCGAGATGAATTCTAAGTGCTAAAATCCTTCAAGAGCTAATGAACATTACTTCTACAGGAGTAACACAGTAACAGACAATTCATTTGGGTTTAATAAGCAAAGCAATGTTTTTCCTCATGACAATGTTTTTCCTCATGACAATGTTTTTCCTTTTTGACATATGGACATGTTATGTCTAGGTATTAAATTATTGTGAAGCAGCTAGACCCTGGTAATTGCATGTGTAAAATTTTACCCAGCAGTACCCTGCAGTAAAATATACCAATATTTTTCTCCTACTTTGGAATAATATGGCTTAGTTATTGCAGTTCAGCTGGTAAGAAATAATGTGTTCATCTTAAAACTACAGAACTATTACAATTGGAAAAGACCTCCAAGATCATTGAGTTAACCTTTGATCAAATACCATGTCAACTAAACCACAGCAGTAAGAGACACATCCAGTTGTTGCTTGAACCCTTCCAGCATTTCCCTGGGCAGCCCGTTCCAGCCCTTGACCAACTGGAACTTTCCCTAGCTTGGGACCACTTCTTCTCACTCTGTCTCTTGTTATGTGGGAGAAAAGTCTGACCCTCGCCTTCTTTTAGGTTGTTGTAGGGAGCGAGAATGTCTCCAGCAGACTCAACTCCCTCAGCTGCTCCTCATATTATTAAAGAGTAAGTCTACTCTTTAGATCCTTTTACTAGTTCTATTGCCTTTCTCATGTATGAGAATTCTCTCATATCTCCTTTTATTTTTAATGTATTTATATAACCTTTTTTATTGTCTTTCACAATGGGGCCAGATTGAATTCTAGCTGAGCTTAACCTTTCTAATTTTCTGTCTACCTGATCTATTAACATACTTGTATTCTTCCTAAGTTGCCTGTCTCTTTTTCAAAGATCATACTTTTTTTTCCCCTGAGTTCCAGTAAAAGCTCCCTATTCATCCAGGGCACTCTGTTCATGATAGCTCATTTGCTGGCACACACAGATGGCCTACTTCTGCACCTTAAATCCTTCCTTCTTTGGGTATTTTTGTTATTCAGCCATCCAAGAACTTTGTCTCCTGTGCACCACCAGAGTGTATCAAAAGTATGTAAGCCCCTTTAAAAACTCACTGCCTGAGCTTGGGGCATAACAAGTCTCTGTCCTGGACAGGCCACTGCCTGCCCTCTGGAATTCAAAAGTGGAGGTTTTGTTGACCACCTTTCTTACCTCACCAAGTAAAGGAGACTATAATTTTGAAGTTGCTATGGCCCCTGACCACCACATCTCCCACAGCCCTTCTCTGTTTGTGAGCAGCAGGTCTGGCAGGGCATGCCCTGGGAGGCTCCCCCCAGCTGTGTCTGGGAGTTGCCTTCCACACACTGCAGGAACCTCCCAGACTGTCTCCTCTCCACTGTGCTGGGTTGCCAGCAGTTATCTGGCAAGTTTAAGTCTCCCACAAGAACTAGCTCTTGTATAGTTCCACTGTGATCACCAGGGCTAATGACCATGAAACATCCACTGACAGAATATTTCATTTCATCCTGGCTGGGTGGTCTGTAACAAACTCCCAGCAGGATCTCTGCCCTGTTGGCCGTCCCTGTGACTGTCACCCACAGGCTCTCAGCCTTATCCCCACTGCCCCCTGAGCTCTGTACAGCCAAAACCCTCCCCAGGGTACAGAGCCACACCACCTCCTCTCCTTCCTCACCTGTCCCCTCGGAAGAGCTTGCAGCCACCCACTGCAGCTCTCCAGCCACCCCACCCCATTTCCATGGTGACAACTGCATCACAGCTTCCTGCTGCCAATGGATTCCACTGTTTGTTACCCATGCTGGGTGCACTGGTGCAGAGGCACTTCAGTTGGGCTCTCCATGTCACCCCAACACTGGTGTGTCACCCCAGGCTCATCTCTAGTGAGAATTGTCTTATCCTTTTCTTCCTTCAAGCCTAGTTTAAAGCCCTCTCAATCAGCCCTGACAACTCATGGGCTAGAATCTTTTTCCTCCTTTTAGACAGATGAACTTCATCTTCTTCCAGGAGGTCTTCATCCCATGCTCAAGAAACTAAAACTCTACCAATGTGATCAGTCTCAGTAATATTTTTGTTGCTACTTTGAAGATAATAATTCTTAGCTTTTTTAACAGAAATGTAACATTCTTTTTCTGTTTTGCATAGCCTGTGCAGTTATTGTTTTTGCTATACCTGAAAATGCAGTATGATTTAGCCCTTGAAGAATCTTAGCTGTGCCAAATTCTTCCTTTAGGTTTTCATTGCAATGATTTTGAGGTAAGATGATGTAATACTCTTGATAGGTTTTATTATTGCCATTCTAATCATTATCTCCTTCTAAGTAATGTGCTTTAAAAGATATCCAGTCAAAAACTTCATTCAGTTTTTTGTTGCATCTGTGATTTGACTGTAAAAAGTTGTGATTTTTTTATTTTTTATATATTTCTACCAAAAATATAAGACTATAAATAAAATTAACATGGAATATTGTCTTCCTTCTCTTCAAAACGTTTTTGCCTCTTTGACTTTTATAGTTATTTAGGATATCAACACGTAGGAGATATATTATCAATGACAGAGATGTGGAGGATCTCCTTACACAATTTATCCTCAATTTTCAACTTCATTCTCAAAAATGTATGTATCATTAATCAAAAACTTTCATTAAAATTATTTGAAATGTTTGTGGAAAAATAAGATTACTATTATGCAGAGGGGTTTTTTGATTTCAGTAGTATTACACTGAGCTTAATTATCTCATCTGACTTAAACCAGGGGATTGTCTGTGTTCTCTTTGCAGAAAAATGAATTATTATACAGTAATGAAAAAAAAATCATTACTGAAGTCATTCACTTAGATTTTTAAATCAAAATAATTTCCAAAATATTATAGAATATTGTTTTGGTCTGGACACAAAATACTCCCAAACTATTCAAGGATCAGTAGACATAAATAATTTTCTATCTGGTAAAGAATATAAATAATGATCACCAATGTTATGGGTGGTAATACTTTGAAAAATGCATTTAATCATTCACCACTACATCAAGTGTCATTTCTGTGCAATATGTCACCTCTAGCAACCTGAAAAATACAGAAAAGGGGGGTAAGGAACATCAAGATACAGATGATTCCTCAGACTGGGGCAATACTTACAAGCATCATCAACAGAGGGAAATACTAAGACTTAACAACAACAAATTGCAACAAGATTCACATTGAGAATTACATAGAAAATTAACTCGTACCATGCTTTGGGGTGAAATCAAAGTCTACTCCTTCACTGCATTCTGCAATTTCCACTCTAAGCCAATAATGTCTAATAAAACCGCTGTGCCAGTTTTTGTTTTAAGAGAATGTTACTTCTAATTGTTTCTTCTCTATATGAATCAACCAAAACCTGTAAAGACACAAACTAAAAAGCAACAAAACACCAAAGTTACTAAAACTGTCTCTGTGTTTTCTCTATAATTACAAACTACTACAGAATTCAAAAGTTTTTCTAAAAAGGAAATCACTTATGTCCCCTTAAAAATATGCTTTAAAATATCTGTAAAATATCCTACATTTTGTTGGTAATATCAATATATTTTTTGAGTAAAATATTTAAAGATAAAATTTTTATCTGATATACTCTTAAAGGTTATTGCAGTATTTTTAATGGTACAAAATTTTCTCCCCTATCAGAAAAAAAAAAAAAGAAAAAGCAAAACCAAACAGGTGAGGTAAGACTACAATAAGATTAGGCTGGTAAAGCAGCTCACTACTAACAAGCAATTAACATACACAGATGGTACAGAAAACTTGAAACAGCTGGGAAAACATGGCATATTTCTAAAAACACACATTCTCTGTTCTGATACCTTTCTGCTTGGTACTTTTCTCTACTCTGAAATTCTAAACCTTAGTGGGAATATCTTGTAAGGGTACTTGTCAGCAGTACTGTGGAAAAGGGCTGGACTGGAATGAAGCATCTTTATGGCTATCTTTATGAATGGCTTGCACTATAGCAAGTCTTGTCTTGGGGCATGAATTTGTAGTGTGTATTTTGCAGTATAGGACAGAGACAAAGGGGAGATTTCAACACATGTTCCGTGAATAAGGTTTTATTTGCATTAAGCTCAAATATTAGGTTAAGTTCCAAGTACTAGCATGTTAGGCAATATAATAATAATAATAATAGTAGTAGTAGTAGTAGTAAATCAATTATCATATATAATGAATGATAATAAGTATAGCCTTGATCAGAACCATAGTTTATATAATTTTCATTTCTTACAAAATTATGGGTCAACATCTCTGAATATAAGTTCATGCTTTCACCTTTCTAAATGCTTTGAAATGTCTTTATACTAATGTGTCTTTTTCGAAGGCTGATTCAATGCAAGCTGAAATTGTTATACTACAAAAGTAAATTAAGAGGCATGATAGGACTTGTCATATTAGACTAAACAAAGTACAATTTAGTTTGCATGCTGAGAAATCTATGGATCTGTACCTACTGAGATCACCCATGTGTTGAATGAAATTCCAATAGCAATCTTTGAGATCACAAGTAACAGGAGTGTATCTGGAAACTTGAATGTAGGACACCTTATAACCCATTTTTAACAGAGTCAGTTATGCGGCCCATCACAACATAAGGGTCTCCAGTGTGTAACACTTCTCATTGCACCATAGAAGCAGGAAGAATTAAAAATAACTGTATTCTGAATAACAATATTGATTAAAAAGTACTCATAACTTAGCTGTCATTTAAAATTAAAAAAAACGTATTTGTGAGCACAAAATCAGTAAGGTCAGATGTTAAATTCAATTCAGGTACATTGAGGGCCTTGACCATCTACCTCGGAGATCAAAGGAAAAAAAAAGAATGTGTTCAATTAAAAAATACTGAAAAAAAAAAAGAAAACCAAACCTGTGTGAACCAAAGGCAAAATCTGTAAAACATGAAAGAAGGACATTAAATTATAATTATGTCCCTGCTATGCAATAAAGGTGTGGAGAGGCTGGAGAGGCTCCAGAGATGGGTCACAAAGATGATCAAAATCCAGAAAACCTGCCATGTTAAGAAAGTCTGAGAGAACAGGAACCAGCCTTGAGAGAAGATGGCTTAGAAGAAACCTTATCACCCTATACCAGGATTTAAAAGGTAGCTACAATTGAGATGGAGAATCCTTTTTTAAAATTAATCACATGGAAAAGATCACAGATAATGGTACAAGTTACCCCTACAGAGATCCCAACTGGACACAGGAGGCAAATTTCTGACAGTAAGGACAGACAGACATCAGCATCATCTGCCCATGGAAGGGTTGGGTTTGTAATAATATATTCAGCTGGAAAAGATTTTGCATTATCTTCTCTTGACCTTGCTTTTGCAAAGAGAAGCTGGCCCAGATGATGAAGCCCCTTCTGACCTGGTAGTCTAAGATTGTATGAAATGGTAGTGAGAGAGTGGTGTAGAGCTCTTCCTGTGAAATAACTTCTAAAATTTTAACAGAATATATTTATCAAACAGAATTTTACAAATAGAACTTTTTGAAGGTCATTTTAGCTGGGATTCTATTTGGCATTTTATAAAACAAAGCAATACTCCAGGTCAGCTTCAGTGCAAAGGCCACTTGATTCACTGGAGCTGCTGAACAAAGTTCTGAACAAAGCCCAAGATTTGTTAAATGAATGTATCATTGCAAAAATCATGACTTTTCTGAACTGTCATGAGCAAAGATTCTAGTAGATATATGAGAAAGAATATTTTTTCTAAAATCAGTACTCTAAAGAAAGGTTGTTCTCATAAAAAGCCCACAAAAATGAGAGATTACAGGAAACAAGGTTAACTGATGTTTGGGGTTTCAGTAATCTCTGTTAAACAAAATAAATAAATAAATAAAAAGCCAAGCTTATTGCTTATTGTTATTCAGCATGTATAGATAAAGAATAAGCAAAAGAGGATACTGTCAGATTTGTGTCTATATGAAGCATACTTCAATGTATTTACTTCAACCTAAAGAGTCAAGCAGTCTTTGTGGTTAATTTATCTGTAATCCTGTAGTGGGCTGATCTTGGCTGGGCACCAGGTGCTCATCAAGTATCTCTAACACCTCTCTTTATCATCTGGATGAGGAGGAAAAAAATATAGTAAACAAAAGACTCATGCTACAAGATACCAACAGATCATGAGATCACTCATCAATTACACCACAGGTGAAACACTCAATTTCTGTAAATTAGTTTAATTTTTTACAAACCAAATCAGATAAGAGTAATGAGAAATACACTTTCCCTCCAACCCTCCCTTCTTCCTGGGATCAGCTTCACTCTCAGTATCTCTCCTTCTGAGTGATGCAGGAGGACAGAAAATGGGGGGTTCACAACTCCGTCTTTGCCACTCTTCCCCTTCTCCCTCCTACAGGAGACAGTCTTTAGGGAACCCTGAAGAGTGGGTCCTTCCCAAAAGAAGTTCCAATTCTTCACAAACTGCTCCAGCTTAAGTTTCTTCCATGGGATGCAGTCTTTCAGGAAGATACTACTCCAGAGTGGGTGCTGTCAGGAAAATATGAACCAGTGTGAGCTCCTCTCTTCATGGTTGCGCAGGTCCTGCCAGGAGGCTGCTTCAGGACTGGCTCTCCATGGGGTCACTGTATCTTTTGGGTGTACTCCTGGGCTTAACTGGGGACCTCCATGGGCTGCAGAGGCACAGCTGCCTCACCATGGTCTGCACCATGGTCTGCAGGGGAATCTCTGCTCCGGCTGCTTGAACAAGTCTACCCTCTTCTTCTTCACTGATTTTGGTTCTACAGGTCTACTCCTCTCACAAGTTCTCATTCCTGTTTTCCATCTGCTTTTGGGCAGCAGCTTCTCTCCTTCTCAAACACTTTGTCCCAGAGGTGCTACCACCATTTTCCATGGTCTTGGCCAGTGTTAGGTCAGTGTTGGCCCAGGTTGGCATTGGCTCTGTCACACAAGGGGGACCCTTCTTATACATTACACCCTTGTAGCTCCCTTACTACCAGAAGCTTGCCATGCAATCCCAATATATTTGCATTTTCTCTTCTTTGACCTACAATTTTGAACGCTTACAGACAGTGTCCCTTGGTACAAAATTCATTACTGTTTTGTGTAATTCCTTCTCTGCTGACTGGCTGGAACTGATTTCAGATACATATTTAAATGCTATCGAAAGGACTAGCTCACATTTATAGTCCTTAATACTTTTATCACTAGGCACAGAATATAGGGTAATTTTCACTTTATTGCTTTCTTTCTGCCAGAACACACGAAGTCTTCCTGCCACTTGGTATTGTACTATGGAGGAGGGATTCACACTTCAAGTATTTTAAATTCTAGTTGTATTAAAAGGCTAAATATATGATCACCGAGGTGTTTGGAATGCACATTGTTATGCTGAATTTGCCAAAAATGTAATTGATTGCTCTAGCAGAGGTGAATGGTTTGAACACGAGGTAATGACATGTTTAGTAAAAAGTTCAGTAACAGATTATTATGTTTTGAGATAAATGATCCTTTATTATTATTACTGTAATTGTAAATATTACATTCTATTATGTATTTATTGTTAAGGACTAGTGCTTTACAAAAATCAATTTCCCTTGTGAAAATATAAAGCAAACAAACAAAAAAAAAGATATATCAGTGAACATTTGCATTATAGCTGTACAGTGCCTCTCTTTGAACACAAAAACAGTTCATCCAAGTGTATCCATATGGTTTTATAAATGCTTATTAGGATGCTTCTATTCCAATCCCACTCAAATCAGTACTAATATTCATTTTCCATAAAAGAATGACCTGAAAAAATATTTTAAACCCACAGGTACATGACTAATCAAAATCAATGGGTTTTTTTGCAATCTGTGGTCTTATAGGGACTGGAGAATAGCTTGGAAGAGAGGTGCCAGATATACATGTGATTATAAGATTCTCATTCTAAATTTTGTAACTCATACATAATAGCTACTGTTACTCAGATATTGTTGGAGCCTATCATTAAAAGCCCACTATGCTCTTTCTGCTATAAATTTAAAGTAAAAACTATCAGAAAGGTTATCTTTATAAAATTTGAAATTCCATTATGTAATCAAATTCACTAATTTGCCTAAAGGTTATAAATTGTGGAGCAGAAGATATTTACATATTCTAGAGTATAATCATGTAATTTTTAATGGAAAGTAAAACACTGTCTTCAATAATATTAACCTCAAGTAGTTTCAGGTGCCTCTCTTGACATGTCCAGATATATAAATTAACTGCATTTTAGCAAAATAGTTCATAAAAAAATATGGTGATGTTTAGCAGTTCAAACAATAAGCCATAATATTTCTAAAATAGCATACTAATTTTCTTAAATAGCTTCCCTGAGGTTCCATATTTTTAATGTGTGCAGCAACTTATGAGGTACATTCTTGGAAAAATTAATACTGCATTACAGCTTTAATGCAAATTCTTAATAACTCCTTAATAACATCTATTAATCATGGTCTCAGTATAGTCAATTTTGTGTGAAGAAGGTTCCAAGGAATTTTTAATTTTGGAGCCTCATTATACATATTCAGTATTATTCTACTGGAAAAGTTTTGTTTGTTTTTCTGTTTGTTTGTTTTTCTCTTTGTTAAACTTCCCTTATTTTTCCTATTAATTACAATGAATAAACCTTTATTTACTGCTGCTTTAATTCTTTGTTGTTGTTGAGGCAATTGATTACCTTATCAAAAAGAACTACATTTTTTTACTGACCATTACTGTAATAATTTGTCATTGTAATAAAGCTATGGTATTATCTAATTACCTAGTGCTTAAAAATTATGAATCATTTCGAGTGACAGCTTAGTTGTTTAAGCTCCACAGATAGAAAAAACTGATATTTCTACAAGATGATTCATCTTGACCTAAAGTAGTACCTGGAAATGAGATCTTTCTTATCCCCAAAGTGCTATTTCTCTCCACAGATTATAAAGTCAAGATGACTGGCATAGGCAATGCTATCTGCACAGTTAACATCTACACATTTATCTGTAAATTCCCCACAATTATAACTCATTCTGAACAGGACTTCCATTAAAATCTTTATGCATGTCAATATTTGAAAAATGCTCACTTGTAAATAAAATTTCTATGTCTGTTCAGAATGGAAAACTAATTTTTAAACAAATAAATTAAGCGAACAACCAAGAAAAATATTCTTTACTTTTCATTTCTGCAGCCTATTCTTTAAGGGTACAATCCTAGAGTAATTGAAACTGTGGACATTTATATCATGGAATCAAGATATAAATTAAATAAATCTATTAAATAAATAAAGATATAAATTTCAATTTGATTGAAATATAGAAGAAAAATAAGTACTGCTTTGTATAGACATTTTCTCTATATTTTATGTGCCACCTCTCACCCACTTCACAACACAAATAAATAATATTCTCTTTCTAGTAGCAGAGGCAGAATAATTAAAGAATCTGACCAGATTCTTTTTATAGGTTATTTGTTCCTAGTACTCTGATGAGATTAATATCCTGAAACATATCCATCAAGACCAATCTCCTGATTATCCTAAACTTTAGCTGCCTTATAAGTAATTTTTTTGGTGTGTTTCTGTGGGGATAAGCATTTTACAGATGCCACACATTTCACAATGTATCATTGTTTTATTTTGAGACAAAGGATTTATCCAGCTGTTGATATTTGGCACTTGTTAAAGTATCTGAGTTCTCATTCAGTTTTCTGAAGCCTATTCTCATAAGGATTAATGAGCAAATAATTCCTTGAAAATGGGCATTATATTACATCTCTAATAAAGGGTATGTAGAAACACATCAAAAATATTAAGATTTAATAGTTAAGTCTGTGACATATAGGGAAAATGATACCCACATTAGATAGGCAACCAGATGAGAATGGTGAGTTTCTACTCTTAAATTCAGATCTTACATATTCCTTACATATTCTCCCCAAGAAATCAAAGGCAAACTGTTCTTTCAACCCTTAAAAAGCAAAACCAACCACCAAAAAAAAAGCCTCTGACTCCCATATGATATTCCTAAAAACTATATGCAATGTGTGCTTGAATTCTTGTACAGTGCAAGGATCTGTGAGCAAATACTAAAAGCATGCAGTATAAAAAACTATAGACATAGCAATTAAATTGTATGCTAAAAAAATAAATGAAAGTGATTTCAATAATTTTTTTTATGAGAGAAATGAAGCTGTAGTTTCCCTTGCCATGAATTTTTAAAAATATATTTTGGCTCAGATTTTTTGTTGTGTTTGGTATCTATTTATGTACACAATCATTTACATGCACACATTAAACTGATAAATGTTCTAAAATTCTACTGTTATAACATTTTGTTTTTGTTAACAGTAATAAGTTGTGGGATATGGGATTATAGTTGTTAAAGTTGTTGAGGGTTATGCTCACCAGAAGACTGTGGGAAGGCACAGCTGCAGGCTGGATGGCTGGAAGGTGATTGGGGGGTGAGAGATACGACTCGTGGACAGCAGACTGCAGCTGAGCCAGCCAGTGGGTGCCCTTCTTCTGGAAAGTTTTGGTTTTGTCTGGTTGAGACTCAAGGTATAAAAGGAAGGGTGATTTTTACAATAAAGGAATCTCCTTCAGATGCACAAGGGGGTCCGTGTGTCTTTGTTCCCCATTGCTACAGTAAGTAAAACAGTCTATTTAGGAAAAACAACTTTCTAAATTACTCAGAGGCCTCACTAGTCATCCTCTTCTTTTGTATTTATATTCCAGCAGATACAATTTTTGTTTCAGGTGTCGTTAACACATTTACCTGTAAACTTTTTAAAAGGTTTACCTTGTTCCTCATTCTAATTGGTACTCCAAACAGAACAAACTGGCTTTTGGCCAAATGCACACCTTTGATTCTGAACAGAAAAATGCCCTATGTCATCTAGGGTGCTATAGATATATTTTTGATTTCCAGTCCCTTAAGTTTTCTCATGCTAAATCTTTGTCAGGAGAATTATTTTTGTCTCTTGCTTTTCTTCTTGCCTGTTGATTTACTAGGCTGGTGAGTAGTCTACAGGGAGTTAGTGCTTAGAAAACAATCTATGAACTGGAACTGCATTCAATTTAAATGGCAAAAAGCTACAGCAGTGCTATGAGAGTAATAGAAGGAGGTAAATTAGAACTAGTTTACTATGGACTTTTTTTCCCCTTACAGGATCACTATACATAGGGCCTTTGAACATCTCAGAAAATGGTCTTGACCCAGGCTGTCTTGCCTTTTAATCTTCTAAATAACTTCTAATCTTCAGCAACTGCAGTAAAAGAACATATCTGAATTACTGGGTAGGCACAAAGATAACAGTATTAATGTTGGTCAGAATGAGATTAAATCGAGATTTTGCTGACAAAGTAGTTCTAATGCTTCAAACCCTGTGCAAATACTAAATTCTTGCATAGTGCTGGTGAATTTCTAAGCAACTGCGAAAAATGTAGACGTGAAACTAACTCCCAGGAATTCCGTATGTGAACATTTTATTAGAAAGCAAAAGGTTATATAGAATTAATCTATTTACAAAATCCTGCCAGCAACATGTAGTCCACTGGAAATATCTAGAATGACAAAATAAACGTGTAAGAGTTTCTTAGTCCAGCATGAACTCTAAATAAATGAACACTAAAATAAAAATGTGAAGATAGATCTTATTTTGGAGATATTATTATTTTTTTATCATGTGGGCAGAAATCTGAAAACATGAAAAAAAAATTAAAAGTTTTCTAAATGTCTTTATAGTAAATACCACAGTAAAGCATCAAATAGGAATTTAAAGAGGTTTAAAATAACTGCCAATAATAATGATAATAGTCAGGAATTTCATACCTACAACCTTATGCTGAAAGAAACTTATCAAATTGTTTTGAAAGTGAATGCAGAACACCTGTTTTGACAGATGTGTTCTTGGGCAGCAGCTGCAGGGACATGAGACAAAAAAATAAAACCTGAAAGAATGTAATTACGAAGTATTAGGGAAAAATAACTTGCAATTAGTAGACCAATGAAAAATGAGGTGGAAGGGAGGCAGATCCATAACTTGAAAAACACTAGTTTCTATGATGAAATTTGGATTCAAAAGACAATGTGAACTACATTAATTCACATTAATAAGACTTACGAACAAGGAAATTGAAATCTAGACCACTGCTAGATTTTCAAGTTTCAAGCTCAACACCTTTCAGGTATCATTGAGCAAGAGATATTCAATTCTTCTGAAATCAGTACATTTACGTCATTCAGGCCGCTTTTAGCAATCGGGGGGGGGGGGGGGGGGGGGGGCGGGAAAGAGAAAAAAATAAAAAAAGAAAACTTGGTTTTCTTGGTAAGATAGGATTTTGATTTTGGGAGATAGGTTGGGTCTTGTCTGTTTAGTTGTTTGTTTGTTTTCCAGTTAATGGATTTTCCTTTATATGGGAAAAATGATAAAAAATGACGTTCTGAATGTGTCATGTAAGTTCTTTGATGGCATGATTCTCCTGAAATAGAAAATCTATATGACAAGTGGATCTGTATCAGATTGTTAATAGCAAATCACCTTAGACAAATAAACTTGTTTTAAGGCAGAATTCACATAGTCCTAAGGTAGTAATAAACTCAAAAAATCATAGCGTCATAGAATAAGCATCCAATTACTCTGAGTATGTGATTATAAAACTCATAGAGAAGTTCTTGAAACTTCCATTTGCTTAGGTATTTGGTAAACTGGACCTTTCTTATGAAGAAGCATCCTGAAAAATCTACGTGTTAGGAATACAAGTTCACTTCCTGTCTCCAATTTGTCCTAATGAGATTTACTGTAAAGCTCTGTAGTAAGCTTTACTTTTAAGTAAGTAGTAACATGCATGACTACTTCTGAAAAAGAAGTAGTCATGCATGTTACTCCTATGAGTAACATACTCAGTTAAAACATGACTCTTTATATATTTTTAAATTATATAAAACCCAGGAAATTTAATAAATTACAATTCATTTGTTTTCATTTAATAAGTAAAGATTATTTATTATGACGTACTTAAATTACAGTTTGTAATTTAAATGCAGGAAATTGCAGAATTGAAATGGATTCAGCAATAAATACTTTTTTTTTTTTAAAGTACATTATTCTATTATGTGCACCTATTAAACTTCAACTATACAATAAAATACCATAAATCGTTACCATGAAAAATGCTGTTCTTCTTCAAGACCACTTGATAAATATTCCTCTACATTTTCAGTTTTAACCATCATATTTTGTTTTTTAAACAGATTTCAATGTCTAATTTTCTGGTGCAATATCTGAGTAATTCAATGACATTACATCTCCTCTTACAATTAATTTAAGATTTTATCCTTCAGCTTCATCGAATGTGCTGTTTTGGCAACCTGAAATAGTAGGACTTTATTTGTGTGTCTATGAACTAATGCTTATTGAGCCACCTAAATCCTTTTAAACACTTGTGATGATTTCATGTGATCTTGGGTGTTCTCTTCTCCTTCATCCCAGATGCAAAAAAATCCAGTCTTCCCACATTATGAAATGTGAACAGTATATTCTGGACCAATACAGGTGGGTTCAGAGAATGTCCAGTCAGACAGGAAACTTATGGAGCAGGGGATGGCATCAAAAATAAAAAAAATAAGTAAGATAGTTTCCCTTCCCTCCAGGTCTGAATGGGAGTGTAGGTTAGATATAACTTTTTCCGTCGGTGTGCTCACAGAGAGCCAACGGGCTCTGTCGCCGCTGGCCCAGACACAGCGACAGAGTGTTAGGGGGTCAGTGTGCGAGCAACGCAGGCAGTACTGACTCCTGTGAGTTCTTTGCCTAGCAGAGGCCGTGTGAGCGATGGAGATTCGACAGGCAGTGGAAAGAAAGGAGGAAACAATTTCAGACGAACAGAGGGTTTATTACAAACACCTCTCCAGCCCGGGACTGTTCCGGTGGAGGGGGGTGCAGGAGGTTTTTGTCCGAAGGATTCGGAGGGGGGACAAAGGGGGTGGCCAGCCACTGCCAGCCAACCGGGGCAGGTTCCCAGGGGATACAGGTGTAATAGAACATCACTTGGACTAATCAGGGGAAAAATAGGAGGGATTTACAAAGGCGGGAGAAATGACAGGCAGCTAACCGTGTGTCGCATGGCAGGTGCCGGAGTCATGTGAGTTAAACAAAGGAACAATCGAGGGGTGGGGTACAGGGAACCCAACAAGTACAAAAGTATAGAAAGCCTAACCGATTATATTAACACACTGCCACAATTTTTTTCTATTCAAGATTTAAGTGTTATTTTGAGTGATATTTACAAGTGGAAAGACAGATGAGTTTTAATTGGAAAGAAAAAATTCTTCTGTTGCTTGCTTAAGACACTAATAAAAGACACTGATTTGTAATTTTCAGACTCATAAAGCCAGTAATATAGCTGTTACATCATTTTCTGTATCCTCCTCCATCCCCTTCTGGCATCATTTTTTTATATGTTTTTTCACCATGTGTATCCTTGGTGTTTTGTTGTTCTGATGCTTTATAGTTTCTGGGCTGTATCTTCCTTGTCATAATTTTAATATCCCATAATATCCCATAAAAGCCCATAATTTTACAATCCTCCTGAAACACGTTCTTGTCCCTGGTGCCTTTCCCGTATTCATCATCATTCACAAACCGAATGTCTCTCCTCCCTGTTGCAGGCCATTAGCAGAGCTGTTGAGCTCATCTCCCTCACCCTGACGCATTCTGTTTCAGAGAAGTTAGTCTGTGGCCGTGTCCCCAGCCTGTCCTCACACCTGGTGTGTGCAGGGTTTGGTGTGGTTCATGTGCTCCTGGGTCCCATGCCTCTGCAGTGTGTGTTTCCCTGCACAAGCTGCCAGGCACTTACCCCCACGTGCTGCAGAGTGCCTGCAGCAGGGGTGGGCCAGCAGAGGACCAGGGCCACAGACAGAGCTCATCTGAGATGGCCTGGAGCACAACTGGCTGCTTCTGCACCCCCTGTGTGAGCAGGTGAATGCCACTACTGACAGGGACACCCCAAACCTCCTCGTGCTCCAGCAGATGGAGTCTAACCCAGGCTGTGTGCCATAGGGGAGACATTTCATTTTCTGTGTGATACCTCTGATGTAACAGTTTTACAGCTTATATGCAGCATTTCCTAGACTATGTATGAGCAAGAATTGTTACTGAAAAAAATCCCCAAGCAAAAAACGGTCCTTAAACTGAAATATCTAGGAGTTCATACAGTAAGCATCATTGCATCAGGTAGAATGGAATTGAATCAGCCTCCACCAGCTGAGGCCATTCTTGTCTCATTTATCTTTAAAGCTCTAAAACTAAAAATGATGAATTATGCCAAAATGTCATCATATTTCCCCTGTGTAATTACAAAACTAAGGAAGAGTCATTATCAGCTAAAATGTAAGGAGCTTTAAATGTCTTTCACAAGAGATTCCATAAGCCTTTTTTTCTTTTTGCTAGTAAGTGGTACGCTAGCTTGTCTCTGTCTTTCACTCATATCTTTTTTATTTCTTTCTTTCTTTCTTTTTTTAACACAAGCACATGTTGAAGATACTTAAAGGAATTCCATAAAGGTTTGCGACTGAACAAAACTGAAATTATATTTGCTGTGGGGAGTTAGGAAATCTGGCCATTTGCATATCCTCATGTAATTATATCGTTAGCCATGAGGTGAGGAAAAAGATCAGTTCCAAGAATTAAAACGGCTTTTAAATTATAATCAAATATTTTATCTTTCCAGGAAGACCTAAATAATGCATGTATTTCCTAATGTAAATAAAGACTTCTGATTTTGAAAAATGCATAGTTTACTAACTGCACAACATTTTAAATTAGAATTTTGAGATTCAAATCCTTCTTTTCACATGCATTGAATACCTTATAATGGGTGAAAATAACTTTTTTTTCTTTTTTTTTTCCACTTTAAATCCTTCTCAAGATGGTTCCAAGCAGGTGTATAGTAGATGAGAAACTTGAGGCATTCTGAATCACTATTTCTCCCATCTATGCATCTGTGTGATGTGGAACCACACTAAAGATAATTTGTAAAAGAGTTGATTAAGTATTTTTAATCATTAATACTCCTTAAAGCACCACTTCAGTAAATTTTCCTCCATGGCCATCAGAAATCAACTACCTAAAGAAAGGAAATCTTCCTTCTAACAGATAGGTTCCACACTGAAGTGATAAATAACTAGTAAGTAACCGTATGTGTTTAAATAGTTTCAATAAAACTAGTAAAACAAGGGGGGTTTTGCATGAACAGGGCAGAGGTGGATGCAGAGATGGAAATGCACTGCTTCATTGTCTGACACTAAGTACTTCACTTCCTTAGGGAGGAACAGAAAACATGAAAAATAATCTCTACCTTTTTTCAGCGACCTGCTACCCAAAAACAAAAAGTGATCCAAAACACAGGTCAGAACGCAGAACAACCACAAAACCTTTAGCAGTAGTAGGAAGAAAATTAAATAATATTCTGAGATAAATTTTGAAGGTTTTTTTATTAAAGAGAAAGTTTGAAAAATGAGTTATAAAATCTAATAAATACTGAAAATATTGTAAAATATAGTTCTTGTTAATATATTCAGCAGACCTTCTTAACTAAGGAGGTTTAGATAAAACCAGACATGCTTACGCAGGATGGATTAAAGTTCTTAACATAATCTTAAGTCATCAGACCAAATTGTAAAACTGAATAAAATTATAGTTTTCACTGTCTAACATTTGTATGTACCCTTTATACTCGGTTGCCTATTACTGGGTTTTTTTGCTATTCCTTATGCTTTAATTCTTTTTCTCTTCCACTTTTGATGCTTGTCGTTGTTCTTGATTACTTTACATGGCATCTGAAATCTGGTATTTAATTTTGTTTATATTTCAATAACTTTAATGTTCTTTAAAAGAGATTGTGATCCCACTGTCACAGTAATCCTGCTAATCACATGTAATTATGATTGCAAAGTACATTTCTACATAGTCAGTATGTTTGTATTGTTTTTCTAATGAAGTTTTATACATTTGGGTTCAGAGAATCAGAGAAAATCAGAGAATAATTTGGGTTGTAAGGGGCTTTCCAAATCCATTTTTATTATTGCATATTTTGGCTAACATCAAACATCTGAAAATTCAAATAACTTTATGCACCAAATTTTTAGAATAGTGTGTAGAAGCCACAAACAAGATTAAGGACTCACAAAATAATAAGTTGTTCCTGGTTTTAGTATTTCAGAAGTTCTATAAGTCTGGTATTCTTTGAAAATATGTTTGATCTCTCAAAATTCTCTTAGAGAGGTGCATGCTTAGAGAGGTATTTTTCCTTCTTTTTATAAAGCACTACTCCTTTTGATTTCAATATTGAAATTAGTAGCTTAAAATACCTGGTATGGTTTTGCAGAGTTTGGAATAAAATGTATGTTTTAAAACTAACATTTCTATGCCCCTTTGAGCCTCCTACAGCTGGAACATCTGTCACCATTTTAGCAACAAAATGCAATACTGAACAGAGGGTGAACACACGCCACAGAGGTTGCTACATGCAGCAGAAGACTGCGAAACAATTAAAGAAAAATTGTTTTCTGCCCTAAATTCTGGAATGCTGCTGCAAAATTGCTATTATTCCAAGTCAGCTGTCTTCATAATCTTTATATGATACTCTGCCCAGGTGGATACGGTGTGACTAGCTTAGACTGAAGTTGCAAAGCTGGCCACTGTGTGGGTCTGTGTGAATAAAACACCTACATGCTCCTACCTTCCTGTTGTGTGCCTGGTACGCAGCAATGTAACTCCTATACTGTCCTTTGAAATGTTTACTGTGATCTTTTTGTGCTCATCATTTTAGATGCTGAAACCTGAGGGCAGGAAGTGCCTTCAGTTTACTTGCAAAGGTATAATTTTTTAAAAACGTCTGTCTTCCTATTTCCTTCCAAAGACACCCTCCAGCAGTCTGATCACTTCTCTTCACTGCACTTCTTGTGCCAGCATACACACTCATCTTTTACTTAAATTCAGTGTTGAATTATGTAGTATCAGGGTCCTTTCCAATTGTTTGGATAATGTGAATTTTCAGGTAAGTAACATTTAGATAATTGAAATTATGCTTCAATTATATGTCAGTGGTCTAGAATATTTGCTTTATTCTCCTTTTATCCTGTCAGCATTTTTTTCTGGATCATAAAGTTAGACTAGACACACATTTTCCTAATATAGATTTACTTCCTGCATCATTTATTTTTTTCATTCTACTCTGGTTTAGAGGATTACTTCTACCCCACTAAATAAGACAGTAGATATAAACTTAACATTTTGAACTCAAAAATTATTCAGCCAGTGAAATCTTATTAGAGTAAGAATCATTGAGATAAAAGTTTGAAAATTACACTTTTTAAGATAGTATAAACTGCACATTGAAAACAGAGTAATAAAAAATCATCATTTGTAAAAGGCATTTCACGTGAGGAACCAAGGTATTAAGCAAATAGATGCTTACAAAAACTTCATATAACTGTAATTCTATTATCTTAATACTAATTGTAAGAAAGAGTGAGAGTGTGATCCTTAGACGAATGATACCTTCAAAGTTTTTGTTGCTTTTAAATCGTATGTTCTATGTGGATAGCATATCCACATCTGCAGACATTTGCAAACCAAATGAAACATAAAAACTGGGCTGTTATCCAAACGGTGATCCACTGATGGGAAGTCTCCTAGTCTCTTTAAGAGCTGTTCCAAGATTAAATCTGTATTCCTTCTCCAGGTTTAAATTTTAATTTTAGCTATGTGGCAGAAAATGGAGAAAGCAGGAAGTCACTGTAGCATTACAGGTCACATCTTTAACCAAACATCTTACACTAAGATCTCCCATTTCTTATAGGTTTCCTCACTCTTTGGTAATTACTCTAGTTACCTGAAAATCCTTAAAGTGCAAATGTGGAAACTTCCCTATAGCAAAATAATACCAGCATTACCTTCTGTTTCAGTCATTGAATAAAACTTGTTTTATCTTTCTTTGGTTGAAAAAGAAAATATAAAAGTCCTGACTGAGACAAGATAGCAATATGTGATACTATCAATGTATAATGTGAAAGTTCCACATTAGGCAGATGAGGTCAACTTATGGAGCTGTTGGGAACTCTGCCTAAAAGTCAAGTATTTCTTGAATACTCTTACAGATATTATACATTCAGTTATCTGTTCTCAGGCCTGTATGGAGAACGTCAGTCACAAGTTAGAATGACAGAAATATGATGAAAAAAATTATTTCCCATGGACAGTGTTAAGTCCCCTTCCTAAATTTTTAGCCCTTTTGTAGCTTCTGATACTGGCAAATTTTGGAACAGATATTTTGACAAGGTTGTAAGAAAATGCTTTTCAACTATTTTTACATATGATAAAACACTTTTTCAGAGAGAATGTATTTTAAATCACCTATAAATTCTGTAGTCCAGAAAAATGGTTTGCCAAAATCAGCAGTCACTGAATTACAACACTTAGTATAATTATTTATTTATTTGCTCTAATTTATTCTCATCCAAAATGTCATAGAATCTCTGAATCTAGGGGCATTGGAAAGGAACTTTAAAGATCACCTAGCTCCAACACCCCTGCCATGGCCAGGTATGTCACACACTAGGTCAGGTTTCTTAGGGTCCCATCCTGCCTGAACTTGAACACTTCCAGGGATAAGAATTGAGCATCCATGACTTATCTGGCAGAAAATTTCAGATTCCCATCATCCTCACAGTAAATAATTTCTTTTTAATATTGAAACTAAACATGTTGTCTTTCATTTTAAAGCCACTACCTCTTATCCTATCAGTCCATTCATTATCACCTCCAGCATTCCTCTGTGCCTACTTTAGGTATTGGGAGGAAGAATGTATTTGGAGTCTTCTTGGTGCTGAACAACCTCAGTGCTCTCAGCCTGTCATCAAAGAAGAGGTGTTCTAGAGGTGATCTTACTCTAGGCTCTCAGCAGCAACTTCACATCCTTCTTATCTTGGATGTCTAGGAGCTGGATGCAGTACTCCAGATGAGGTGTCACCAGAGCAGAGCAGAGCAGAGCAGAGCAGAGCAGAGCAGAGGGGCAAACTCTGCCTGCTTGTCATACTTGTTTTGATGCAGTCTAAGATGTGGTTTCTGGGCTGCAAGTGTGCAGTGATGAATATCTTGAGCTTTCTCCAAAAGGCTGCTCTCACTCTTCTCTGCCAAGCATGTATTTGTGCACAGGAATGCCCTGTCATAGGTGCAGGACCTTACACTTGGCCTTGTTCTTCAAGGATTTTGCACATGCATACCTCTCAACCCTTTCAAGGACCCTTTTGGATGGCATTTCTTCCCTCCAGCGTGTTGAGTGCACCACATAACTTGGTGTCCACGGGGAACTTGTTAATGGTGCCCTCAGTCCCATGTTGCTGACAAATGCTGAGCAGCACCTGTCCCAAAACTGACCTCCGAGGAACACCACTCATCATTTGGACATTGGCTCCCTGCTTGGACACAGCACTATTGACTGCAACCTTTGTGTGCAGATATCCAGTTAATTCCTTATCCATCCAGTGATCCACTGCCAAAACTACTCCTTTTCAGTTTAAAAATGAGGATGCCATGGGACAGTTTCAAATGTTTTGCACAAGTCCGTGCAGATGATTTTGGTTGTGCTTCCCTCATCAACCAGTGCGGTAATTCAGGGTGAAATGATTATATTTGCCATAAAGTCTAGTGACCATTATTTGGGTTGGATTGTGAACTAATTAAAATTGATGCACTAGACACCTGAAAAAATAACAATAAAATTAGCTTGGCTACCATCTGTGAGTGGGTTATTTAATTTGACACTATTAATAGGAAGAAAATTATGTAAGATTTACCATTCTTGTATACAGAACACCTCCAGATCTATTAGGACTAAATTTCAGAGCTTAAATATTCAGTTGAAACTGAACCTAAGAACCTTGAAAAAAAAATCAGAGGCCAGTTCTCTACTTCTTTTCATTTCTCTTTCTTTTTTTTTCTCTTTTTCACTTTCAAAAGAGATTGTGATAGAATTATGAGTAATTTTGTTATACTTCTGTAGTCAGTCTTTGTGTTCCACTTAAGCAGAATACAAAGATTACATAATTGTTTGGGTTCTTTTGTGCCTATGATCAAGAACTGTAAGCTTAGACACTGAAGTAAAAATGTTTGTATGGATATAACAAGTAATTTCTTTTTCTCTCTGCATTGTAAAGTCAAAAGTAGGAAACCATAAATATATTTGTCATGCATTTACTTAGGACCTTTGAAAACACTAAGAGTTATGCTCATCCTGCCTTTTTTTAACAGTCATGTTTTAAGGCATGTTCGCTATATCTTATCCAGTTGAATACTGAAAAAAATATACCAAAAAAAAGAATAAACAAGACACTCTCTTTTAATCTTTGCCTAGCTATAACTGATAATATTATGGATTCCTGTCTTGCAAGAGATTCTCTGAGAAGCTGTTTCTGTTTAAATTAATAAGAAAAAGGAAAAATGTGGAAAATTAATTACATAAAGGCTAATAAGGTGTAAAAAAACTCCCCAAAACTCGTAAAAATTTTCCAAACAATGAAGTTCAGATTAAGGAAGAATTTCATGTAAACTTTGTATAGGTGTAAAAAGATTAAACTGATATTACCAGACATCTGGATAATAGAAATCCACTTTACCACTTTGATGTGTATTGATTTTCAAGAGTTCTGTTTAAACTATTTTGGTGTGATCTTTGGACATTTATATGTTAAAAAAAAAAATGCAGCCTACATCTAGAGACACCGCAAGGCTAGTTACATTCTCTTGCTTTATGTAATGGGCCTTGAAATTAAAACACACATGAATTTTATAGCATAACAGACAATCCCATTTCCAGATATTAAACCCAGAATTCACAACTTTTTCATGCATAAAACAAAACTTACTTGAAAAATGCTCCCTCTATTTGAAGTCTTATTCAGATATTGAATAGACATTAAATATAGTAAACCCATTAAATTTTTTGTGTAATGCTTTAATGGACACCAGTTACAGATTTTCAAGTAATATGCACATATTTTGTATTATAGGTACATGTGTACTGTAATATCTATACACAACTACACATCTAGCAACAGTTGAAGTCACAATGATATTTAAACTAGCCTCTAGGGCTTTTTAACATTTGTCTTGGCAATTTTCTGTTACAGTGTTACTCATTCTGAAGTGCTATGCCTACAGAGGCAGAGCATATAGGCAGAAGTGTTCTAAGTCCTGACCATTACATAAAGTAAGAGACTTTAGATGCTAGATGTAAGTAGATGAGTTATAGAAAACATGATATAAATTATCCCAATTACAATCTTTAAAACAGTGATGGGCTGTTGGGATTTTTAGGGAGGCAGGGGGGGAGAGGGGACTTTGTTTGTTTGTTTGTTTGGCTTGTGGTTGGTTTGGTTTCGTTGCTATAACATACAGCTTGTCAGACAAACTTGTAAAATAACATCAAATACAAATTGTATTTGGTCCATAGAAGGTGTATATTTCACATCAGATGTGAACAGAGTAATGCCTCTTCTAAAGGTCTCCTAGACATGAAAGTAGTACTTTGTTCTCAAATCTGTGTGATGATTAGTTCTGTTGAAAAATTATCAGTCTAGCCAGAGTCTGCAGGGGATGAAAATGTATCATCCGTTGACATAAAGTAATCTTTCTCTTGCTGGAAACAATGATTTCTTATAATAAATTGCTTTGTTTTCAATCTCTCAGAAAATAAACTTGAACTGGATAATAAACATATTTGGTTAGTGCTTATTTAAGGAAAAGAAATAGAGAGAACACTGTTTACCATTCTTTGGTGATATTGGTGGAAAGGACCTTCAACTCCTGGGTTTTTTTTTCCTCCTGATGCATTTTTTAGCCACCTGGTCCCTTATCCTACAGTTTGGACTGTTGCCTGATCCTGGCTTTTAGTATATGGAGAGTTTTGACTCGTGTATTTTGGGTCTTGGGCAAACCCAAAAACTTCAATACCAAGAAAGATCCTAAAGCAGTCAGAAGTAACTCTGCCAATATTTGATGAGAAATTTGAATCAGAGAGCTTGAGATGCAATGCCTCATACCTCAGTACAACATCTGTCAACTCTTTTCATGCTTCTTCATTCTGTTGCCCAGACATATATTTCTACCACAATCCCAGTTGTGTCCTTGTGTTGGGGGTTAGATTTGGTTTTGTTTTTTTTTTTCCTCTTCTCACAGAATTTTTTCCCATAAGTTTCCAAGAAGCCTTAATGACTACTTAGTCAGAACAAAAAGAGTGCTTGAGGGATATGGCAGCACGAGGCTACACCTATTGTTTCTGAGTCCCTGGGAGTGTCCCTCAGAGGGGGAGGGGGAGGCACTCTTGCTCTCAGCGCCGAGGAGGACGGTCAGGCTGCCCTCTGCCTCTGCCTCGTCCTGGGAAATCTATCTCATCTGCTGTGTACCCGGGAATCCTGAACTCGCTTTCTCCAGCCTCTCCCACCACCGCCGCTGCTTCTTCGGACCTTTGAGGCTCTCCTGCTACTCTGTAGCCCTGCACTGCCCAGCCCTGCCGGGACACCCCTGCTGCTCCAGCTGCCAGCGCAGAGCTCCTCATCTCATCCACCAGCCCGGGACTTTTCCTTCCTTCCAGTTCGGCCTCTTGGAGTCCTGCAGGGGCACCAGGATCAAACTGCTCTGGGCTTTTGTAAAAGAAAGCCCTCAAGGTTCTTGGTTCTGTTTATTATTAATGCTGTAGTTGTTGTTTGTTTGTCGTTTTGTCATATATACTAGTAAAGAACTGTTATTCCTACCCCCATACCTCTGCCTGAAAGCTCCTTTAATTTTCCTTTTAATTGGAATAATTTGGAGGGAGGGGATTTGAATTCTCCATCTCTAGGGAGGTCCTGCCCCTTCCTAGCAGATATCTGTCTTTCAAACCAAGACACCTTGGTAGTATGATCATCACATATTCATAACTTTCCAAATGTTTGTACCACCAGAAACAATGATTTTATCCTCAGCTCACATGAAGTATAAGCTCCATAATGCCAAGAACATGGACCTAAATGTGGGCTAAATGTGCCATGGCTATCAAAATTTGTAGACTACATTGTGTAGAGTTTTCCTTTCCTGAACCCAGATGCAAAATACATTTTCGTTTTCTCAGCGTTAGTGTTCAAGTGCTAGATCTTGAAAATAACCAAATTTTCAATGGCTCTATTCTTTGCACTGTTTCCTGCTTTTCACCCTAGGAGATGTGAATCATATTCTAAAGTACACCTCTCTCCCTGTGCTCCAGATGGCTAACCTAAGAATTTTCTCAGGATAATCTGGTCATCAACTTAAACTGTAAAAGTTTCTTCCCAAGTGTATCTGCTGAGCATTAGAATCAAGAACTATTTCTCATTTTCTCCCAGGGAAATCAAATGCCTTTAAAAGTTTAGTCTGTGTGTTATTGTTCATATGTGTGATGCTTTCTTGGCTGCTTAGGTTATGGGCAATCTGTCCATAGAAAGATGGACAAAAGAAAATAAATCTACAGAGAAAGATATAAGCATATTACTATTTTCTGGCCTTACTGGACATATGACACATAATTTCTTTTCCTACACCATATGTTTTCACTTAAAAATGATAACATACAATCTGCTCTAGTCAGCTGGTATGATTGATAATTTTTCCTCTCAAAATGCATCTTACTTTTGTCTGTATATGACAATTGATATACAGTATTCTAAAGCATTCAGCACAGAGGGTTTTCCAGATGATTAATTGCACCCCTTTTCACTGTGTCTCCGAGTGCTTCTTGCTGTCTATGGCATCCCAGATCCCTCATTGGTACAACACACAGACCACTGTTTCTTCCCCGTGAATTATGATATGAATGCCTCTGACAAGAGTCCTCTGAGATTAGATATTCTCCAGGGATTTTTTTCCCTACAGAATACTAGAAGCAGATAACATGAATCTGTTCTAAAAAGTTACTTAGAATTAATTTAAAAATAATTATAGAATTTAATTTAAAGAACTATTTAGCTTGAAACTGTAAAGCTCAGGTATTATAGCCTCTGAAGATCAAAGCCCTACCCAAACCTTAGCAAAATTAGGAAACTAACAGATGCAAAACCATTGTTTGCAGCCATCAGACAAAAGGGGTTGTCATGATGGCATGTTGCCTACTTTTTCTTGCTAAGAATAGATCTAATTACCTATTTTTAGCCATGGCAGCTACGTGTGGCTCCCAATGCAAGTCTGAAACACAGCTCAACCTTGATTATTATCTGCCATACTACCACAGAAAAGTAGTTGCTATTTCATTCTAAAAATTACATCAAGAATTTCTAGTGTTCTTATGATATGTTATTCAGGACGTGAAGGGAGGTTTTTTTTTTCAGTGCAGGAATATGTGTAGGAAAAAGCAAACAACAGACATGTATTGACATGTCTTAAGAGTTCAGATGTTTCTTATTTCTTTTTTTTTCCCCACAGAGGATAAACAAATGTGCAAAAGCCTCATTTTTTGTCTGCCATGTGTTCTAATTAGAGCAACCAAGGTATAGCCACTTTATCCAGCCCATTTGCTTCTGAATTCCCCCAAAAAGGAACTTAGGTCTTAAAACTGAAGAACAAATTATACAACTGAAAAGAAATATTAGAGTTGCCTTCACAGATTTCCTTGCTTAAGCAAGAGCAGAATTACCTGTCCACAAATATGCCTAAAAAGTTCCCATAGTTATAAAGAGATTTATTAATTTGGAAAAAGTCCACAAGGGAAGTAAATAATGGCAAGATCAGACACTCTACAACAACACTGTGATTCAGTACAGTGCAGTACAACCTTCTGACATATATTAAAATGAAAAACATTCCAGAGTAGTTTGCAAACAAACTAGTAGTTTGCAAACAAAGTGTAAAGAAGCATCAAGAATAAGCATAGAATTATCTTTCTACTTCCTAATGTGTTTTTGATTTTAGAGAGCAGAGGAAATATAAGTTCATTTCACTGTTTTCTACTGTTAGATATCACCAACATGACTTCAGTCATGCTTTGGCTTTGCGGTGAAAATAAAACTTCCATTCGTAAACTTATATCCCTGTCCATTGCAAGGATTTGAATCTAGATAACTTTAAAGGTCTTTTTCCAGCCCAAACCATTGTATAATTCAAAGTTGGTGGTTTGTGTTTTTTGGTTGTTTTTTTGGTTGTTGGTTTTTGTTTTTGTTTTTGTTTTTGTTTTTTTGTTTTGTTTTGTTTTGTTTTAGTTTTTAGTTTGGATCATATAGAAAGGAAGCGTTTTGATTTCCTGAGTTACTTTTTCTCATATTCTGTATTAGCATTTTAGGGGATGAATTGACCTTTCTCAAATTCATTATGAGTGCCAGACTATTCATCCTGTTGCACCAATCACTCTCTTCTTGCACAAATTTGTCCCAAAGCTAGAAGCAGGACAGCTGTTTCACTCCAATGCTGTTAAGTCTGTCCACAACAATGGCTTTCCTCAGGTTATCCCTGCCATCACAAGTATAGACAACTTTCAGTCTCTTATGAAGAAGAAAGATAGATTAGCAAATAAAACAGTATTTAAAGTACTGGCTTTAAATTGTAACACAAGGAAAACCAGGCAAAATCTTTTTTGCTGGAAAATACACTTATACAAAAAACACTTTTAAGTGTACACTTTTAAGGATGTGCTATGGTCTCATTGATACTGAATTCCTTTGATAAAGTTACTGCATCTGAAGTAAATTTTAGTACAAGTTTTATTGGTTCATTTATATTGAAGGTTAGAGAAGAAATATCTATATGAATCCTGAAACAGCAATGATTTTGCATTTATAAAAGCTTTGTGAAGAGTATTTTTAAGGTACCAGTCTCTAATTTAGCATCTTAAATAGACTCATAATAAAAATAAATAAGATTACCTTTCCCATTTTTCTTCTTTTAGATAAAAAGAAGCACTATTTTTATGGGGTTTTTTTACTCTATGTCTTCAAAAATATATTTTGGGCAGAAAGATCTTATAAGCTTCTTAACACTTGCATGATAAGTCATAGTATCTTCATTTTCATTTTCATTTTCATTTTCATTTTCATTTTCATTTTCATTTTCATTTTCATTTACATTTTCATTTTCATTTTCATTTTCATTTTCATTTTCATTTTCATTTTCATTTTCATTTTCATTTTCATTTCATGTTTTCTCTGCTCTGTAAAAGCAGTGAATAGCAAAGACAGGCCAAAAGCAAAAAAATGTATCCTCTCATGTACTCCAGCAGCAACTGACAGCAGAAGTGCTCAATTAATTTTAAGTGCCATTACTAGTGAAAACAAGAGAACACACTGGGAAACACACATAAGCAGAAGTTAATTAGAAATGGAATCTTGAAAATATGTATCTATCTATTTAAAGATACAAAAAAAAGAGCTAACAGTAAGCTCTGTATTTAGACCGGTAATGGCTGTTACAAATGATAAAACTAGCCTATCACATAGAAACAAGTATTGTAGTTATCGTTTTTAGGGGAATATTAGGTTTTGTTTACCTGGTCTTTGATCTGTATATTTGATCTGTATATTTCAGGCTAAATCATTGTGTTTTAAGAAATATCAAAAGGAAATAAATTTGCCAGATCACTGAAATGTCTTACATATGTTAGAATCAAAGATCTCCTTCCTTCCCAGCACTGCAGTAGCTGGCAATTATTGCATTGGGAATGTCAGGAATCTACCACAGAAGTGTGGTCAGTAACACTGGCCACAGCCAGTTACTAAGCTGATATTACTAGTGGGAGATGTAATTGTTAAAAGTTAACTAGAGGTCATGTTTTCAGCCTGTAGATATATTTGGTGTTGTGATAGGGAGGGGGTATAGATCCTCGACCTTATGATCAGGTTACATACAGCCTCATGACCAATGTTAGAGTAAAAGAATGAGAGGAAAAAATGGGGTTTGAAAGCTCTTATCTTTCTGAATATTTGAACTGATAATCAAATTGAACATCACTTATTGAGAGTGTAAATTACATTGTGTCCTCCTTGTTTTTCTCTATGGTCAGCTGCAGATTTCATCTATATTTAAACGGATTCTCAAAAACCTATGAAACAATAGAAGAGACTTTTTATGACTTTTAGGTTGAAGTACATGTTCTTACACATGCTCTCAAAATTAGAAATTCTCTAAAATGTACAATTCAGCATCTAGAATTAGATCAATTATAAAAGCCTGTGTAATCATAAAATATGAAAGATAGAAATGCAGATGGGTGGTTGCATGAGACATGTACTACAAGAGAATGGATAGATTTTCAATAATTGAGTCCAAAGGAAATTAATATGGCCAATAAAGTATATCTCTATCTACTTTATCTAATGTCTATTCTTATTTTGTAGGTATAAGTTGCAAATACATTTTTTCTAAAAAAATATTTGCTTCTCTTGTAATATTTTTCCTGTTTTCTTATCTTTTCATTCTTTATAGTTCAATTAAAACACCATTTAGTTCCCTAAGGTTCATTATATTTTTGATGTACAAATTTGGATGACAGCAGTAAGATCCCATACACCTACTGCATTAAATGCAAGTAGAGAAGATTCAGAATGAACGCATTCTGAAAACAGAAATTAAAATGTCAAAGTACTTTTTACAAGATTGCAGAGCAAATTAGTGGACTCAGAAAGTTTTACCAGTACATTTTGAACTCTTACAGCATTTTGGAAACAAATTCTGAAATTCTTGGCAGGAAGTCACAGCACTACATTCCTTGAAAGTGTATGTTTATTCTTTCACCTGGAGTGGATACGCTAGTGAGTTAACACTAAATGCAAGCAAAGAAGACATTTGGCTAGTAAGTCAGACTTTCTTTATAAAGTCATGAATTACAATGCTGTGTATCACATCTGGGTTTGACCAAACCTGCCATTGCTTACTTTCTCTTCAAGGATGATGTCTCTTGACCTTTGTGGAGCTTATGAATACATTGAGTGCATTTACAGTGCTAGTAATCCATATAAAGGAAATTTCTAGTGAAATGAAATTGACACTAATTGCACATGTGATGCCTCAGCAAAAGGACCAATGACTGATTGTACAGGAGGAATTAATCCATCATACAACACCAAAAAGCTTCTTAAATTTTTCTTTTTGCTAAATATGATAACAACATATGACTTTGGTGAGAGTAATTCTGTTGTCTCTGTATGTTTTCTCTGTAGGGTATAAAAGCAGATGAACTTCATCTCCATGAAGGTCAAAGAGGCCAGCACATTTCACTACTTCTTTAAAGACTGGTTCTGATATGGTGAAATATGTTTTAGTGCCCTAATTTGCATCTTACATAAAAGAAGGAGATGAACAGTTACCAGGCTTTACCTCAGTTATATACCCAACAAGTAATCAATTAGTAAGATAATAAGAAGGCAATGGAGTGGAATAAGGTGATGAGAGATATGCATCTATTAAATTTTTAAAGAGATCCTATAGAAATTAAAATGTGTAGATGGGCAATGGAGCAGAAAAAGGGACATATAAGTTCTACTGTCTCAAAGTCAAATATCAAGGAAAACAACAATTTTCACACTAAGACCATATATAAGCTTCCTTTCAGACCCTATAAAAAAGTCTGAATGAACTAAACTTATCAGTGTCCCACAAGTTCAGAATGCAGAAGATGTAAAGGAAATTATAAAAACTATACCACTCTGATTACTGACAATTCTCGGATTCCATTTAGTACCCACATTTTTTTCCATCCTGGATCACACAAACTGTACAAAACTTTATGTTTCAGGAAATTGTAAGCACATCTCATAAAAAGGGTTGTATTAATAAAGAAATGGGCAAAAAGTCCCTGTCAGTGACATAGCAACACATACAGTTCAGCATAGCATATGCAAAAAAAAAAATGTCATGAGAGTACATATAATTGTCATTAGCTCACAATACAGCAGTCATAATGTACCAGCTTTATGTGAAAAGAAAGCAAATCATCCAACAGTATAGCTTGCTTGAGTGTGATTTCCTTGTATCATTTTTTCATGTGTCATACAGTCCATTTATTTCATGTGTTAGCAGTTTTTTATTATTATTTTTAAGTTTAATTATTCAAACCCTTTTGAAATTAATTTCATAACTAAGCATAAAAGATCTAGGTAATAACATAAGCAATGCTTCATCATTGTTGTGACGGGATTATTTTTCTATCATCTCTAAATGTTTTAGGACTTTACCACTCCCACAAACATTTTATGTTAGGTAATCCACTCTAAATGAACCATTTCAGGGGAAAAAAATTACCAACTATTTAAAAAGCCTGAACCAGATGATGGTAGTAAAAGCTGTCAAAAATCTAACCAGCCAATTAAAACCAGACACCAAGACCTTCTTCAATTCCTTCTTTGAAGAGTGCTAGTGTTTTCACGCTTTGAAACAGGTACTGTCTTCAAGTAGATGCAATGATATGAATCAGTGTTGGCAATTACCTCCAATTAGAAAATGTTCATTATCTCTTCAGAAAGATTGAAGAAAATGGAGAGTTTTCATTTTAATTATTAAAAAGAGTTTGACTTCAATATTTTTGGCAGAAAATAAAAGTTTAAAAGTCTCAGAAACTTCCATTCTTATAGATTAATGCATTTTAATAAATACTCACTTCAAAATATGATAAATGTCCTGATAAGCATGTTCCAACCTCATAGGATTTATTTTGTGTATGCTCAGTGTCCTGGTAAACTTTCCATCAGATTCAGATAATGCTGGACAGCAGGGTTTTGGGCCTTAGGAAAGTGAGTATCATCAGTTCTCTTCATCATGCTGAGAAGCTGCATTAGGCTGGGCTGGATTCCCAGCTTCAAAACTGAAAAGCTTTGAATTCACAGCCTGTACTTGTGAGCAAGCTCTCATAAGAGTCGAGACAGTGTTCGTTGATAAAATATGCAATGGGAATGCTGAAAAGGTCACTGCTGGCATATCTGAGAAGACAAACAAACACGTCTGCATAACAGTAATCTTAACTACCTGCCCTTTCAGATAAATTTGTTCTAGCTAGATGTTTTGTCATCTTTCTGAAAGAAAACTGGAAGAAAAACAGTAATTACCCGAATATTAGTGTATTTTGCTGGGACATGTATGTAGTAAGCAGTGTTTGTCTTGGTTTAATAATTTTGTAAGTGTTGCTAAGATGTCACTAAATGGATATAAAGGAAAGTAAACAAAGACAGCAAATTTGTATACACATTTACTAAGCATTCCATGGTTTTGATAAAATTCCTTAACGCAATTACATACAAAACCAAGGTCAAGAGCCTGTGTATAGGAAAGAATCAAAAAGAGAAAATAATCAATATGAGTGGAATCTAAAACAAATAACCAGAATTTCACTGTACATAAAAAACTCATGTATTTTTCTCTGAACACATTTGAAACATGGACTGTATAACAAAATTCTAAATTTTCATATCTTCTCCTAATGAGTGCTTCTTTATCATTGTTTTATGTTTTTAATACTTATATCTCCTGTTATTACTTCATTTTCTAAGTGTTTTAGTGAAAATGCTTTGTGGCATTATGTCAAATCCCCTAATTTATGATATCTGTATTTTCAATCAAAACTCTTAAATAATTTAGAAATTTAAAGACTATTACTGACATGTCTCTAGACCTGGGTAAAAGTCAAGCTCAAATATGAATTTAAATCAGTGCACTGTATGGATGGGACAGAGTCACTTCTCTTTATATTAGTCCACATATTGTTGAGTGTCTGTGACTAAACCAATATTGATAACATACCAGTATTTCAGCTAATACTAAACAGTGTTTGCACAGTATTAAGTCCTCCTCCATTTCTCACACTGCCCTTTTTTGAGAAAGCATGGGGTTGGCAGAAGGTTGTGAAAGACTGATCTGAGCCAGCCAATTCAAAGTGGTATGTCATGCCAAAATGTTACACTCAGCAATTTCAGCTGAAGGCAAGTTTTTCCCAAGCAGCTTTTGTGTGCAGATTGGGCACACACCAATCTGCTGGTACAGTGTGGTGAGTGATTGTTTAATCATTTGTTTGGGGGCTATTTACTCCTTTTCTCTGCACTTATTAAACTGCCTTTATCTCAACCCATGAGTTTTTCCCATACTTGTCTTTCCAGATGTCTCCCCAGCCCTGATAGGAAAACAGGGGAAGATTTGGATTGGTGCTGAGTCAACCTACCACAATTAGAATTATTTTAACTGTCATAAATAGTCAAGGATGACTCTGCTGTGGTGGCAGTGTCTTAGGTTCATCGTATTTTCATGTAATATCATTAGCCTATAAACATAAAAGGTCTCACCACCACTTGAAATATTGATGAATATCAATATTACACCATTTTCCTAACATGCTTCAAACAATCCTGTTACTACTTCCTTTGTTGCTCAGTTGCTGCTAACAGTTCAATTCTACTTCTTTCAACTCACCAAAGAATAGCTGAGAACTGTTCCGTCTGTGTGTGCAGCCTGCAGCTGTTGGACCTGCATCACCAGAAAATCAACGCACAGGCTCTGCACTCTCAATGTGCAGAAAGTCATCATCTTACCACACCAATCTCACCTGAAGGAGAGAAAAAAATTCTTTGAGTGGATATTTCTTCTGTACTGCATCCTATTCCAATACTCAGATTACAGCACAGTACGATAAGATGTTAACGTGGCTTTTGTTTAGTGTAGAGTTGATTCCAGCGTGCCTGATTAACTCCTTCCACAAACCCCAATTACTTTCTGGATGCTAGAGACAAGAGTAAGTCATATAAGTGGCTGAGGGAGGTAGATTTCTTGAGCCTGGAGGAGGTTCAGAGTAGACTATATCACTCTACGACTATGACTGCCTGAGATGAGGCTGTCACCAGGTGGAGATCAACCTTTTTCCCAGGCAACCAATGCAAGACAAGAGGACATAGTCTCAAGCTGTGCCAGGGGAAGTTCAGTTTGGACAACAGGAAAAATTTCTTCACAGAAAAGATATTCAGGCATTGGAATGGTGTGCCCAGGGAGTTGCCATCCCTGCAAGTGTTCTAGAAATATGACATCCAGAAATACCTGGATGTCATATTTAGTGCTATGGTTCAGTTGATGTTGCAGTGTTTGGTCAAGGGTTGGACTCAATGGTCTTGGAATTCTTTTCCAAATCTAATGGTTTTTTAAAAAAATCTAAAAAGACTGAAAAGGCTGCCTCCTCTAAAAATATAATCATGACCATTAAAAGTACCTAAGGAAACTCATGAGTGATCTGAAGTTTCATTTTAAGTCATACATATATATATATATATACACACACACAGAGCGGAGAACATATGTAATTAGAAAGGTTCGTACGTGATATTATTTTTCTGAAATTATTCTTTAAAGCAATGCTAATTTCAAAACCTGAAAATAAATGTGTCACCGGTTAATGATTTTATTTGGAGGAAATCAGGGTACACAGGAAACTCTGAAAAATCTGACCAGGAATTTCTGAAAGTGAATGCAGGTTGGAAAAGCTAAAAGCATTGATAATAATATATTACAAATTATTATGACCATTTTAAGATCATAAATTGCTTTAGCTAAACTCGTTGAATAAAATATTTAAAGGAGTACATGCCAATGACATATTCCTTTTTATACTATCATTTGTTATGCTAATGCACTGCTGACTTTGTGTATATATGACACCTCATCTGAAATGAAAATTACCGCTTGTAGCAAGACACAGTGCAACTGGTAACACAGCTGAAATCAAGCAATATTAAAAGTGCTGGATAAATTGCTGCCTAATGTAAAAGTAAATAATTATTAGCCCATTTCCTGTCTTACAACTTGTGTTTGTTTCCTGTACTAAGCCATAAACTACCAGAGCACTAAGCCACTATATTGAGCCATTATGTACATTGTATTATATACGTGTTTATACATGTATTATATATTAATATATAACTGATTTTTGTTTTGGAAAGAAAAGTGAATGGACTTGATGATTGGTCATTATTAGGAACAAAAAGAAGACTGAAAATCTGTATGTCGGAAGATGGTGTGACAAGCCAGACATTGTCTCATATTTTCCAGAATTTAGATAATACAGGTGAGAGGAATAATAGATACATGAAAGATCAAATATCATTGTTGCAGTGGAAAGTAGTTCTTTGGTTCCTCTATGGAGCACATACTCCAACTGATTGGTTCTGCTGCAAACCTTTACAGACTAACTTGAACAGTAAATGGTTGAAGAACCAGAGCAGAGTTGGAACAAAAGGGTTACAATCTCAGTTGCCAAGCAAAAATAAAGTTTATAGACTTTTTGTTCCACATGCCCTTATGAAGTAACTGTACACAATAGGTTTCTGTAATTTTTCACCCTGAAGAATCACGAGAGAAAGGGGGAGGAAGGACATGCCTTAACTGACATGCCAGGAGGATGAGAAAAAAACCAGATAAATATGATAACAACAAAATGGAAATGATACCTGTAGAGGTGGCCGAGACTGATAATTAATTTTAGATATGAATTTGTAAGACATTTAGTCATAGAAGGATACAAGATTTAAAAAAAATTAATTTGATCTAGGGGTTTGTCTTGCACTGGGCGGAGATGGTTCATTATGGTCTCAGCAAGATAGGTACTTAGACTTGTAAGTTATACTTTAAAATGCCTTTCCTTACTGCTAAGAGAATAGCACAGGTGTAAGAGAATAGCACAGGTGATATTAATATCTTTAGATGCTAGGATCCCTGAGCAGTGTAACATTAAAGAGACTCTGACCTATGTTCAGTGTGCCATGCAGACCATATCCATAACAGCTTTTCCTTTGTTGGTCAGCCGAGCTATTATAAGAATTTCTTTACAAAGAAAAAACTTTATTCATCACTTCTACAGTTAAAGAGAAGTAAGTTACAATAACTTCTTGCTGAGCTTTTTGATAAAGGCAAGGTCACACCACTGGCATGATCCCCAGAGTCACGGAGTGAGAGCTGCCTGTTGCAGTGAGGTGGCTGACATTATCTTGCAGCCACGGGATCTGTGCAGCACAAGGTCTGTGACCCTGAGAGCCACACTGGATCCATTGCCCCATGCAGCACAGCTCTGGCCTGGGAATACTTGGTTTGAGTGTATTGTGTGTACTTAAATTCCCCATTTACAATTGTCTTCTGCTCATGCTCACCACAAAAAACATTTTTGTCTCTGAGTGATATGACTTCTAGATCAAAATCAAGTAGTTAAAAATTTTTGGAAAACAACATGTGAAATTATCCACTTAATAGGTAAGGAAACCCATTTTTTAAAAACTCCTCAGTGTAGCTTTCAGCCTGAAAGTATTTCCCTTTAAAAATAATTTTAGTTATTCAAATTAATTGTCATTTATGTTTTCAATATTTTATGGTTTGGGGTTTTTTTGGGCTTTTTTGTTTTGGTTTGGGTTTTTTTGTTGTTGTTGTTGGTTTTTTTGTTTGTTTTTTGGGGAGTTTTTTTGGGGTTTTTTGGTGGGGTTTTTTTGTGAGGTTTTTTTTTTTAATTCTGACTTTCAATTTTATTGGAACTAAGTTTTGTCATGAGCAGAGAAGTTTTTTTATATCTCCAGCTGCTCTAAAATGTGATTAAGATCAGCACTGTACAATAGCTTGTTTAGGAAAATGGCATTTTCTCTCGTTTTTGGGCTTGAGAATAAAACATTGAGAATTATAGCTCTAAAGCTAGATGTTCTATATCCAGTGTATTGATACAGCATAACCAGTGGCTAAATAAGCTTCCTAGGACTTTTGTATCCAATACTGGTTCTGAGAAATGGATATTTTTAGGGACAAGAAAGAATTCGCATTTTGGTTTCAGTTTCTCTGTGCTGAGAATGCCAGCTTTTCCTTGTTGCATTTCCTATTACATAGTTAGTTATGTGTGAAACAAGACCATTGGTTTAATTTTTTCATTGAAAGTATCAATTTTACTGTCTACAAATAATTTGGATTTGAAGCTCTATTGTAACTTTCATATATCATGTAGTTGAACTGTAACCTAACTCTATGTACAGGTGAAGTGTTTGCCAGCAAAAAAATTTCTTATTATAAGCTACATTAGTTAAACACCTTGGAAATTGTATTTTCACTTGAATATTCATTATATTTAATATTTGTGTCTCAATTTTAGTTATAGTACTATCAGTTCTAATTAAATTTATAAAACATTATGACACCTATGAAGATGATAATCTAAAAATTATGTTCTGCTTTAGCTTATGATCCTGTAATTTTATTAGGTATTCACACGGCAGTAAATGCAAAAATTATTAAGGTACTGGACAGCTATAATTCAAAGTCCATGAACAATATCTTCAGGAGTAACAAAAACATTATTTTAGATCTCAGATTTGTTACTATGTAGATATTTTACTTTCATTTTAACCTTACAGTTGAACTAATTAAGAAAATGCAGTAATGAATCAAAGCATAAAAAGGCAAGCATTGCTGTGTTAAATATTTTATGACAGAGACCATTCAAGTATTAAAGCCCTTAGAGAGTTAATTAAATGCTTAAAGGCCAGTGAATCATGCAGTCATACAAAGAGAAAAGGAGGAAAAGCATTTCAGTAAGTCATCTTATAAATACTTTGCAAGCTTTTAGTAGTTTTTACAATTGTGTGTATTTTATTTTGGTTATTTTTTGTTGGATTTTTATGGTCATGTGTATTTAAAATAAAAGGTTTAATGCATAAACCTGGGGCAAACTGTACAGCTTTTCAAAGCTGGCCGCAGAGATATATTTTTGATGCAGTCTCTACCAGTGTTATCCAGAAAAAGAAGTATGAGTTTCTGAGTTCAAAAGTGGATATCGTCCTATAAAATTTGTTAACCTTAAAAAAGGCAGGGACTATTCCCTACAAAACAAAGCACCTCTTCATTTCAGCTGTTCCACACACCTCTGTATTTTATCCACCAGAGACTGTCCCCAGTAGCCTTGATTTCGCCTGTTTCTCTATACAGAGTTCATGTGGCATAGTGTTGGCAGTGAGGGCACTTCGGGTGTGGGCTCTGTGAGAAGCTGCCAAAAGCTGCTGTCATGCCTGATACACAGGGTGTCAGCACGCTCCAAGACAGATCCCATTCCAGGCCCCAGAGCTGAAACTCCCCTGCAGGCACTGGTAAAGACCGTGGCGAGGCAGACTGTGCCCCTGGAGTCTGTGGAGGTCCATGGAAGCAGACATCCACAGTGGACCCACGCTGGAGCTGTCTGTTCCCAAAGAACTGCATCCAATGGAAGAGACCCACACTGGAGAAGTTCATGAAGAAATACAGTCTTGAGAAGGATCCACACTGGAGAAGTTTGTGCAGAACTGTCTTCCAAACTGTCTCCCTGGTGGGACCCCATCCCAGAGCAAGGCAAGAGCGTGAGGAGGAATGAGTAGCAGAGACAAAATTTTACAAACAGTCCACAATCTCCATTTCCTATCCCCTTATGCTGATCAAGGGGATAAGATAGAAAAATCAGACTCAAGTTGAACCTGAGAAGATGCAAGAATGGGAACAAGTTTTTAGATCCTCTTTTCTCATGATTCTACTCTCTTATGAATTGAGTCTTGTCTTGTCCATGTTAACAATTTGTGAGCAATCCCTCCCTGTCCCTTATCTCAGGCAAAGAGCCTTTCATTATATTTTGTCTCCCTGCTCTTGTTAATAAGGAGGAGCAATAGAGAAGTTTGGTGGGCACCTGACATCCTGCCAAGGTCAGCCCACCACAGTCTCCTGTTCTCTGCTCTTGTGTCCAAAGGATGTTTGATGCCATGTTTATGGTACTGCACTGGTGACCATCTACTTTGGCCATTTAAGATCTTGAAATGTTCATTGCTCTGTTACAAAAGGAATGCCACACACTTAAAGGAAGCAGAGTACAAACAGAAGATAAAGGTTAGTAGTCATGAGAGACTCTCATCTTCAACCCAGAGCTGACTTCCCATTGATGAATTTTGCTCATCAGAAATTAGCAGAGTGCTGTTTCCTCTCAGGTCTTGTTTTCCCCTTTAGCTCTAGCTGCATGGAAATGGGCAGAGGCAAAGTTAACTGCTACAACTTCAGGGAGTGTAGCAACTGCAGAAAACATAAAGATGCATTGAACATAGAACATGAAAGGGCAAGACATGTTTTGTAACAGTGCCATGATGTGGAGTTTAAACTATAGGCCTTAAGAAAGACCAATGCCTCAAAATATTATGAAAGCTAATTAGGAGAATTATTCCTTTCATGAGCAATGGGAGTTCTTGCTAGTTCTAAGAAAAATTTAACAACAGAAAGCACAGGCAAATTTCACATGGAGGAATTGAAGGATGACTAGCAACATTAAAGATTTGTTCAATATTAACATTTTAATTTATTATTAGATAGATTAATTAGATTAATTTATTATTATTATTATTATTATTTATTAGATTTTAATTTATTATTAGGTAGGAATTTTAGTTTTATTAAATAGAATGTCTTTCAGCAGATACGAGATGTTAAAACTTCATTAAGATCTACCTGTTTAAATTGTTCCTTTGAATTCTGACCTGTAATTTTAAATGTATGGTTTCAAAGCATGAGAATATGAAATACTATAGTTATATTATAAAACAAGAGTGCTTCATCCAGATAAAGATCCACTAAAAACAACTGAAAAGTAAATAGATGTCTTGGTTTAAGGCAAGGAGGGAGGAAATTTCTGAATGGGGTCTCTAGACCTCTAAATATACTATTCTCTAGTAAATTTAAGCAGCCCATCTTTTTATTGGTTTCGGAAAATTTTTTAGAGAAAAGTGGAAAATTTCATTTTTACTCCTTTCAGCAAATGTGTTAGAGAAGTAAAAAAAGGCAGAAATTCTGATATTAAGAAATAAAGGGAAAGATTCAGAGAAAAAAATTCTTGTCTCTAAGGTATCCTTGATTTCATGATTATGTATGTCTATTTGCATTTCATGTTCAGTTTTACAGAGAATAAAATGGAAATTTGGAAAGAATAATGAATATTCCCTAAAAATATATAATTCAGTAATAATAACTAAATTACTGAAAAACATCTTGTTGCCTATAGCTAAGAAACTATGATTTCAATGAGCTTGATCACGAAATTTCTTCAGGCCACTTTTTGGTCATATCACTGAAGAAAAGCTATACTCTATATTGAACAAATAACAGAAATATGATGCAGCAACCCTTTTTGTTATTTTCTAATAGGAAAGAGATACATTATTTTACAAAATAAATATTACTTCACCAGTTCAAAGAAAGAAACCACTTTATATTTTAAAGCTTGCAAAAGATTACGACAAAGAAACAGATATATTTTATCAAATTAATTTTCACACTGAGGTTTTCCTCTCAGAGAGTTTACCATGTACTAATATGTTGCAGTGCATTTCCACACCCAAGCAAATGATTCCATTTAAGGAAAAAGGTTTTGTTTTACCTTTGGACCTATGAGGAAGCCAAGCTAGAAAGTTCTGTGCCTGTCTCATCAGCATTGGCCCAGAGCCAGCACTGGAGCACTGATTGGGCTTTGGAAATGTTTCTCAAAACCTGTTGCCAAGTTCACTGGGCAAGGTGCCAAAAAAGCCCGCCTGGACCATCAATTACTTAAAAGACTACATAGAACTGCTCAATTGCTTCTTTTGGACTGCCTTAGCAGTGCGAGAGTGTTCTCTGCACTGTGTTTGGCTCATATTTCTTTTGTTTTATAATATTCGCTATTTTTGTCATTATTAAAACCTGTTGTTTTACAAAGCATATCCAGAGAAGTTGTCTCGCTGTTATTAAGCCACTCTGGAAAGTTGCAGGTCAACCCTCAGATTTGAGACATCTTCACATAGCTTATTACACTCTGGCCACGTGCAAGACTGTATCACCAATAAATGACAATATATGATTATAAACTTGGCAGCTGTGGAGCTACTAAGCACATCTTCACAATCAACTTAGTATTTAATGAAAGCATTCCTCAGTCCCAAAGTCTTATGTACATAAATAGTTTTTCCACCTTCCCAACAGAAAAGAAAAAGAACACTCATAGCCTATATAAGTCTCCTTGAGCCATTTCTTAAGTAAACAGTGGATAATACTTCTTTTGGTTTAAATTTGTAAGAAAATGCTAATTTGCTTTCAGAAAAGCAAAATAAAGGAGCCAGTGACTTAAAATTTCTGAGGGGATGATTTTTCCATATGCATAAAAATCACAACAAAATAACTGTCTATACTTTCCATATCTGTGATAAAATTAACTTTGACAAGTTTTAAAGTTCTGACTGCAGATGAATATCCTTTTGTAAAAATATGTTGATGATAGCTTGAGACTGCCCAGTCACCTCATAGGCACAGAGAGCCCACAGTGAGGGAGTTATTATATTCTCTTGAACACCACCAATTGTGTGAAAAGCCACAAACCCCAGTCATTCCAGTGGGTTCAGGGAGATTCAGACCTCCCTGATCTGCAGGGTAAATTAATCTCAAGTACAAGTTAACAACACTGAACATGTTTTACGGCAAGAAGTTGTTTTGTGAGTGGAAAAGTAGTAGCTCCACAATGACTGCCTAATTACAGAGCACATGAGAGGTGAATATGTGCTCAGCTCACCCAATATTTTTCTATGCAAAGATCAACAGTCACCAAAAATAGCTGAAGGGTGTGGCAGATCTGATCTACCATTCATCCATACATTTCTTCCTATTGCCCGGGGATGCCTGGCATCATAACAGAGAGCGTGAATAAACCATTAATATATCACAGAATATTCTGAAGTGTTACTTTACGCAGGTATACTTTATGCAGTCAAAAAATTACCCTTATACAGCATTATTTCAATGTTTTTAGGAAGAACATGTTCTGCAATATGCTTGGATCTTGTAAAATAACGGAAGCATTCAAAATGAGTTACAGAACATTACAGTCTTAATCCTTATGAAATGAGGGAAAAAATGTTACCCTATATGACTATCCCAAAACCAAATGTAATGAACAGGAACTTTCAAAATTAAGGCATTTCAAAACTTAGAAACCTAAACATATAAATGCAAAACATATAAATAATATTAAGTATTAACACAAAAGAGCACAAGTTTAATTATATTGAAAATACTGGAAAAGAAAACTGAAAAATTAGAAGATACAAGGATGTATTTTTAATTTTTAGACACTGTGAACATCCCAGCTTTCAAGCTAAAAATTTAATGATCACCTACTATTTGTTAGTCATTTTGATTCACTGGTATTTCGGTTAATATATACTCACTTAATGAGCACACATAAAGAGTCTGATTTTATTTCATTGATAATTGTTTGCCCTTATGCTGTAGGGGATATCACACTCTCTTCAAACCTTGCATTAATAATTTTAGTAACTTTTTATTGATATTTTTATTGATAATAAATACAATGTTTTCAGCATTCATCATATGATTTGTTTTATTTTATATTTTATTTGTTTTCTATTTTCTTATAGGGCCAGGAAAAGTATATATAGGACCAGTTTATAGGCAAGAAAGATAAAAACTTAGATCAAAGAATCTCATAATTTAAATTTCCCATTCAAATGGAGTAAGTTCTGTTGTTCCTTTCCCTCATTTATAAAGGAGTAACATTCTGTTCAGATAGGAGTAACAAAATATTCACATTTCTATTGAAATAAGTATTTTAAAAATCAGTTCATCAAAACCTACATGTTTCTATCTGTTCTGCCAAAGCATTTCAGAATCATTGTCACTTATGTAACTTACACTGACAATAAAATATTATCAGTATATTTCAGGATAAATATTCAAATAAATTTGTGAAAAGAAATGAAGTTTGTTTCTAAGGCATTAGCTCAGAATATGTAAAGACTAATAAAGGTGACATTACATCTAACCAATTTCTAATTGGTTCAGTCTGGGAGAAGACAAATTGTTTAGGAATTTTCTCATTTGAATGGAAGCTGCAGTTCTGCTGGATGGATGTAAGTATGTCAATCCGAGCCAAGCATTTGATGTTTCAGGACTGCTAAAAACTTCTGGAATCACTTTTTTTCCTCTGATTTCTCAGAAATTTACAGTTTAAGGAACTGAAAACACCAGACGTTTTAAACCTTAAAAAGATGTTATTACCCCCATGGTTAACCTATGGTTAGTTCACGGTTAATGAATCTATTAAAATTTAGTCTTGAGGATTTCTCTTGCATCTGTTTTTGGATATATTTTCCAGACCTGTTCACCTTACGTATTACATGCCATGATTACCAAGCTATATCCCTGATTTTCCAGAGAACTGACCTGCTTCTCATTTCTTTCCATTTTCAATACTTGGCTCATTTTACACAGTTCCCATTATCTAGCCCTTTTTCTCACTCAAAGAGAGATAATTGCTGTTTTCTCACCTGTATCCCAGGGATTTAACTTGACTTTTTATATATATACATTTATAGACAGAATATAAAGCAAGCAAATTATTTAGAGGAAAAATACCAATACATACTATTGATAATGGTAGACACATGTTAGATATGTGGATACTTATTGCCATTTTGAAACATAAATAAATGTTATCAGTGACCTCAGAGAAACAGTAGGGTATTCTTCTCTACATTACCTATATGAAGAATAAGTTAATAAAAAAAATGTCTGTGAGACAAGATCATGTTTGAAGAAAATCAGCTCTTTTGTTTACTGATTTACAATAAAATCCAATTTTATGTTCAGATGTTCCACAAATCATTATTTTGCACTAATAATTAAACATTAGATAAAATGAATAATAATTCTGTAGTGGAAAGGTGAAAGAAAATGGCACACAAAAATTTTCCTTTTACAAGGAAAATTATTCAGACATTCTTCTTTTAAAAATTAGGCTGTGAAATATATTATCAGTGATCACTATTGAAAGTAAATTCAAGAAGGAATAGAGGGCTTCAATCAGAGATGCCTTATCATGCATATGTAAAAAGTGGCTTTAAGGTATTTAGGCCCATAAAACCTCCAAGGAAGTAATTCAAACTTCTCTTGGGAACAGCTTTCCTAAAGTGTCATGGTATTCTCTGGACTCATGTTGCAGTATTATCAAATTATTAAGAGACAGGAGAAAGGTCATCCCTTGGGTTTCCTCTGGTGAAATGTTGTCTTAGCTGGTTTCAGTACCAAAGTCAATTACAACAAAATTTTTGATTGTAACCCGAACTAAAAATCTTGTAATAAATAAAACTAAATCATAAGAATGTGTTAAGAAATAAAATTGGTTTTAATTTGCTTCCTGAAATTTATATGTAGTGTCCCTACATTTGTAATTTTATTCAGACAGTCATGACTGCTATTAGTTAAGTCAGGGTGGCTTGCCTTTTGATCAGAACTGATTAGAAAGATAAGTGTCCAAGAATAGTTTTGATTTCAATAAAATGGTTAAAAACATTAAAAGGATGGCAACCCCCACTGTTAGAGGGCCACACAGTCTAAAATTTGGGGATATTAGTGGATTTTCTTTCCACAAGAAACACAGGAAATAACAGGCAGGGGGAGATAAATGGGTTATTCAAAATGCATCTGAAGACAAAATGAAACAATGAAAGGACAGAATGAATCACAGCCTGCAATTGGTTCACTGTAAAATGCCCGTTGTATAATGAAGGGGACATTATTAAAAGTAGTTTTAGGATTTTGGGGGGGCAAAACAGAAACAAAGGAGAAATTAAGCCAATGTAGAGGGTTTTTTTCTTCTGAAGAGATCGTTTTTACCCATATGTTTTCTGGTTTTGGTTTTTACACATCAAGACAGTGCATAACACATATGGATGCCACATTGTGCTCTATTTCTATCAGTTTGGACCCTTTCTGATTACAGAATCAGCAGTATCAGAGAAAAAACTTAAAAAGTAGAAAGGTAACACAAAATTCCAGATAGATACTCATTTTACCATCCAGGTCACAGTGCCAAATTTATGACAGAAAATATACAATATCACATAAATTGACTGTAATTAACACATATGCCACCACACGTAATACTCATTGCCCATACTGAAGGAGCAATACAAATTATACAGGCTGAGAGATGCACTAAACTGCCACCAGAAATTAATTTGATTAAGATCTTGTACTTTAAGTTCACTCTATCCCTGCTGAGCCATTAGCAAAATGAGTTCCACTGTAGCTGTTAATATTGAAGTGTTAGAAATGGGACACTGCCCTCTGTTAAACTCTACAAAGACCTATGCACATTTATAATTTGTGTGTATTTCTAAAGGGGACCTCAGAAAAGCATTTTGTTAGCATGATTTTATTATGAACTCTACAACACCACGAAGAAAAGGCAAATGACATTTCTTATTTACAGTGAACAAACTGAGGCCCCAGTACCAACTCTTCTGGAAAACTATGTAGATTGAAATAATAAAAATAAATAATTTTGACAAACTCAAACTCAGCAGTGATTATTTCTCCTTCTCATCTGACATTTTCAATATTTATTTGTTATTTTAACAAAATCACATATTTCAGTTTTGTTTTCTACAATTTTTTCATGTCTCAGACTACCCTCAGTTGGTGAATTCAGTGTGAGAGCCTTAAGACAGGAGTTTAGTCCTTGGTCCCTTTCCTTCATCATACTTTCCACCTACTGTTGCTACTACATTAACTCTGTTACCATGAACTTGCAGCTTCTATTCATTTTTGGAAGCACTGCTGGTTTCTTCCTAACACAATCTCTCATAGGGTATTTTGGGTAAATATTACTAAGTTACTACACTTCTTGTCAAATCTTAGACTTCTGTGAGCTCTGTAAGTTGCTTCTTCTGCTTCATTACAATATTGTAATTTAGTACTGATCTTGTCAATGATATATTATCTATTTCCTAAGCGACTCTACAGCAGTTGTTAAATCATTTTTAAAAATTTCTACATTCTGTTTCGCCTTCATCCTTCAATATATCAGCAGTCCTATAGGCTGACTTGTTCCTGAATTTCCAAAGTCAGTATGCACGGTGGCTCTACTGCACAGGAAATTCAAATTCAGCCCTGTTGGGAGCACTAGAAGTCTGTATAGGAAAGGAACAGAGATCTGTACAGAAGGATAAAAAAGAAATGGCAGGCATGAAAAAAGCATTCAGAAGAAATAACCTTATCATTGTAACTAGAGACCAAAACTACTGTTTAACAAAGTCTAACTAGCTAGGATAATGCAATGCAGAATATTTTGTTTAAAAGCAATCATGTTAGTATATACATAATAAATTAATCTGTAACTTGAACCAGTCAAAACAGCCTGATCTAAATTTCAAGGAAAGAATGGGAAATAAATCAGAAGCAGCATTTGAATTCATGAACAGTGTCAATTCTATACCCACAGACAGGTTCTCTTTCCAATTATATCCCAGAAGGGTACATAAAGTGAACACCGACCTAATATTCTACTTAAAGGCAAACCTTCTTTAACTTACAGCTAGCCATTTGCCAGTAACTCAACAGAATGAGAGTCTTAAGGGTATACCTGGGTTTATTTAATTGACTCATTTTAACACACATTCAGGAAGGCCTAATTTTTCTCCCTTAGCATCTGCTACCCTTTTTAGTTACCCCATGGCTCAATGTTTATTATGTTTAATTTCCCTCTCATGTGCTTTTCTAGACCCATATCTTTTTGTTTCTTCAACCTTCTAGGCACTCCATACATAATGGTTCTGCACTTCCCTTAGTCCTTCTTTCAGCTTTGCTAACTCTCTTACACCATGCTCTAAGATGATAATGATCCACTATACACCACAAGTTCAGGGCAATAATTGAAAGACTATTTCAGCTACTTCAAAAATAAAGATATTTGCTTTCATCTGCAAAGTCTGCACGAAATTGCCAGTCATTATGAGACACAGTAACCATTTTGAGTATGGATGGAGAGAAAGTTATGCCAAGATAAAGGCTGTAGTAAAATCACAGCACATCAAAGCTAACCTGAAATGAGGACTACAAAAAGAAAAGACTTCCAGGGACACTTGCAGGCAGAAATGTTAGAATGGAATGTTAGAAGAGCTTTTCTGAGATCTATGCTAATAGGGGGTTTATAAAATAGAAATAATAACCTGACTTTGTGATCACTTTGCATCAGTTTGTAATACACTATGCAGAAAATGCATAATAGGGTTGCTTTGGCATGATGCAAATAATTTTTTGAAGTCAGAACACCAATTACACCTGAAGCCATAAATACACAATGTGGCATTATTGTGAAATAATTCTGATGGCAAAGCTGATCATAGAAATTAGTAAAACTTCAGGGCAAGACATCTGATAGGAAAGGTCACTCAAGTATTTTGCCTTGTGAAGAAAAGTTCACTTTTTAACCTGTGTAGATGTTTCAAAAACTGTCACACATGCAGCTTCTTATCTAACTATTAGCATTATCTAGAGAACAATCTACAATTTTGAAATCAGTATGGAAGATCTTAAATAGCAGCTAATTTAAGAGGAGTTTTGGGGGGTATGTGTTTGTGTGCTTCCTTTTGAAGATAAAATTTACACAAATCATGGAGTCAAATATATACACATTTAAACCAGGATGAATCCTCACGTTCAAGTTCAAACGGTGTGACAATATGATCTTTTTAATATAGCCTTCAAAAATTCAGGAGCTTTACACCAAAAAATTCTGGTGTAAAATATAAAATAATTGCTCATTTTACTGCTAAACACATAATCCATTTTCCTGGGTTGCTAGTCTTTGCCCAAACATATTAAAATTTCTAAGCCTTCAGAATTTATGAGGAAGAACCTAAATTTTAGATTTGTGTTTACACTGAGATACAACTTATATTTACATGCAATGACCAAAGGCAACCAATGGGAAAGCAATTAAGATTTCTTCGTGTGAAAATGTGAAATTGACTTTTTTTTTTCTAATTTAAATGAGTCTATGTGCATACCATGTTCATGTGCTCTACCTGTGTATCATTAGAGAGAACACTACAAAAGCTTTTGAAATAAGAGACACCACCCATAAAATGGCTAGTCAAACACCTGTAGTGTAATTTTAATTGATAATTATGTAGAGCTTTGGAATTTTTTTACAGCTAAGACCCTACATATATGAAAGAGTTTGATCTTGTCTTAGAACAAAACTGTTCAGAAGACTCTAAAAAAACGTACCTATGTAAAACCACTTCCCTAATGCACAGAATAAACATATCAACTGACAAAGGGGTGCAGATTCCACAGTGTAATTTTGGGGGCTTCAATTTAAGAAAATATTTACTAATAATTTTCTGGAAATTCACAACAACATAATGTTTTACTTTTTCTTAATAATTTCTCTGCAGAAAGTCCAGCAGCAGGAAAAGACAGAACACGTACTTGATATGCAAAATTATTACCAAATATTCTGTGATTCAGCGATTGGAGTAGGGAAGGAGTAAAATAAATTTCTGCTATGAATAAATGCTTTATTGCAGTTATTTATGCTGAAAAATTACAATCAAAACAAAGAACTATTTTCCAATGTGTTATTAAATCAAGATTCCTAAACAAAAATTGAGAACAAAGAAAATAGGTGTTTGTGTTTCCTTGAGCCATCTGTGAAAAGAAATTGAATATAAGAAGTCACATATTCTCTAGAACTTTGGGGTTTACTTTCATTTCTTTTTCATAGAACAAAAAAAAAGTTTGGTGTATGTCTCAGCTACCTATTTTTGGTCTCTCCTTTCTTCTCAGTGGCATTTACAAACACATCTCTCAACTCCATTCCCTCAACATTTATTTTTCACATTTATTTCCTAGTAGCCTGGCAGCCATAAGAACATTTAGACTCAGGACTGAATAGCAGCTCTATGTGAATTTTAGATTCTGCAATTAAGCTCGCTTTGCTGAACGTCTTCTTGCACCTACCAAATGCTATTTAGGAATCTAATTATCACAGCTTAGACCACTAAATAAGAATTTCTCTCCTTCCATTTCTGTGTTTCTAGCACAATTTTGTTCCTTTCTTTGAACATTTCTTCAAACTTCTTTCCTTGATTTTATGAACAGTATTGTTACTTAAATACACAAAAGTAGTATAATTAGACTTAATTTTGCTTCTGAAATAAAGTATGTAATTTTTTAAGAGACATAAAGGAAGAAGAAAAAATCCCAAACCCAGCCACTGATTAGAGTACAACACAGACTGTGACCTGTAAGCCAAATAATATTTCTTCCTCTTCATAGAGGAGGACAGATAATGAGAAAATTTCACATCAGTTTTTAGGAAATTATTGACTTAGAATTTCACTATGCTCTTCAAAACTGCTGGAACATTTCATTAAACAAACTGTATAGTTTAAAATGTCTCTGTCTTGGTAGAAAGAAAGTTCAAGATCTTGATGTTAGAAGTATTGAGCTTCTATTCTGTGGCAGGTGGCAAACCGAAAATGGTTCCAGAAGTGTGAATTGAAAACTTCCATAAATCTTTGCAAGTTTTTGTTCAGGTATCCATTCTTTCAACAAGATCTTGAAATAGCAACTGCAATAGCTATCTGAAGAGTAGCTCTCACATAGTGCAAAGAATTTGAACAATTCATCTCTGGACAAGCTGGTTTTCTGGAACTTTCCAGCTCTTTTCATCCTGAGTTATTCACACAGAAATATATAGAAAATATTTTCATTTGGTGATTTTAAGATTTCTTCAATAAACATAAAATAAGAGTATGATCATTCATAAGGAAAGATTTCTCATACATCTGTGTGTCACTCTGCAATATGCTCACTGCTACTATTTATATATATATATATATATATATATATATATATACCAAACATTATCTGGAGAATACACTGGACAGAAAATGTAACTATGTAAGAATATACATTCTTTTAGAACAGAAAAAACAAAAAAGGAAAACAATCCTGGTACATCTTCAGTGTTTGCATTTTGCCAGGGACTAAACTGCAGCCTCAGTGGACAATTCTCTGCTGCACATGTGCACAGTAATTCCACTTATAAAGTAGAATTACTCCAGGGAAAGAAAAAGAAAACTTAATAATTTCAGTTTAAGATAAAGATAATCTGAGATATTGTAGTTTTCATTAAATACCAGCTATAAACTAAATGCAAACATTCCTAAAATCAAAACCAAAACAAACTAAACAAACAAATGAATCCAAACAGAAACTCCAGCCTTAAGGAAAGAAATACTGTTGTTTTCTTACCCTACTAGAAAGAGGTAGCATGTTTGAATTTTGTTAAGATGCAACAGCCTTGATGTTAGGTAGAACTTTGTAATAAGTTATTACAATCTGGGACGTAGTTTCTTAAAAAGATAAAACAATACCTAATATTAAAGGGAATAGGAAAAAATCAGACAATTATCTGTCATAACTGGCTGAATATTTCATGAGTAAGATGTTTTTGCAGAAGAACTTGGAAGCACTTTTCCATTTTTGCTTTTTCTATGAAAGATTCAATAGTGATATGAAATTGATTGTAATACCTGACATGAGGACCAAGATGCAAAGAAAGTGGATAGTTTTTCTTTTATGAGAACTTCAGGATATTTAATAATAGAAACAAGAAATGGCTATTTTTTTCTAACATACACTGTTCCATTATCCATTATTGTTAGACCTCAAAATCTTTTTATTCATGGCTCATTTTTCCAATGCTAATAACAACTTATACAAAGCACTGTATTTTCATTAAAAATCTCATTGTTTGGACTCCATTTCATTGGCATTTCATAAGCACTATACATCATAATGCACTGTATGTTTGTGGATATAAAAAATATTGATAGCAGTTCAATTGCAATGAGTGATTTAATAATTACCTGCTAATTTGACTTAGAGAAGAAGTTCTTTGTTTTTCAAACTGATTTGCGTCTAAATCGATAAAACGATAGGCTGCTGCAGAAAGTTTTTTTAGCATATAATTAAAGATGCCACCTGAATTATTCATGCATTATGTTTCTCTATGAATAATTTATGCAAAAATTTCATTGACAAAACTTAATTTTGAACTTCAATGAAACCTTAAACCTTATTATATTTTCCAAGGTCTTTCAAAATAATGTCTTCACAATTTTTATAAGCAACATTTTCCAATTAATATCATAAAATTGAAAGCAGAGAATAAATGGATTAGATTCAGTTCATTAAATAAATATGACACTTGAGTACATAACTATAGAAGCAGAAGTGGAAACATCAAAGTGCAATCAGAAAAACATATTTATACTCCAAGCAAGAACTATGGACAGGACAGAGAGCAGGGGAGAATTGAATGGGATGGCACTGGACACAGAACACGATAATAATTTGACTTTGGCACAAATTACAACTCCTGACTAAAATTTCATCCTAAACTTACTCTTTAACATCTTTGTGTAAGATGAGATTTTAGACAATTGAAAAACAAAATGTCATTCTGAGTGTTTTTAGATAAGTTCCAGACCATTTGGGTGACTGTGCTTTGAGTGGCCTGCACAAGCTAGGAATGCTAGAGAAATCTACATCTTTTTGTGGGAGGAGACATATGCTCGCAGACAATAAGGAAAAGCTTTGTGTTCCATGAAATATACTGGGTGCAAAGGAGCAGAATAAGTTTCCCCTTTTGCTGTATGTGCAACAGAGAATAGCCAACAACAGTTAAACACAGTCATTTCATGGTGAATCTCAAGCTACTTTTGTATTGTTCAGCCAACAACAGTTAAATGCAGTTGTTTCACTGGGAATCTCAAACTACTTTTATGTTGTTCAGGTTAATCATCCAAGCAAAATGTAACATAGAAATTTCTTCTCTTGGCATCAGAGCAACAACCTGAGTGTGAGCTACAGGCAGACTGAACCACTCTACATCACATAACACTTACAAATTACAGTGTCTTGGCTGTGGAAAGAAGTACTTCATAAGTAACAGTATCTTGGCTGCTGAAAGAAAAATTGCCTAGCATTAGAATGGCCTTGAGGCTTAGGTAATAAAGTATACCTCTCCAATTTAATCTTGTTAAACCAGCAGATGACACTATTACACATGTACATTATGTATATTCTAAGCTTTGCAGGAGATAAATAAGAGAAGTAGAGTAGTAGACACTAATTTACTGAACAAAGGCTGTCTAAACTGACCAAGATAGAGTCTGAAGAAAGGAAAGCTTCCTGAATTTTACTCTTATCCCAATTTTATAGTGACAAATCATACCAAACACACATCGTTTTTTCTCTGCACAGAAAGAAGTGAGTTTAAATTATTTTAGCTAAAGAGACATATTTATGGATGCTTTTTAAACAGAAAATGTAACTATTTTGCTCCAGGAACTGATTGGTAAAAGCTTTACAAAAGTAAAATATCTTTTTTTTTTCAGCATGTTCATTTCAAAAAATACTCCATGCTTTTTAATTTTGAGTTTGTTGCAGTTGTAGTGAATATGCAAAATGATCACAACATCTCCCATTTCATACTAGTTGTCCTGGAATTTTAAGTGCCAAGTGCCTAGAGAAATCAACCTCACAGGTTTTTTAAGAGTTCGGGTTTGATTCTAGGCTTCCTGCTAATTCTAAATCTCTGGGAAACACACTCTTACAGACACATCAGCACACCTGTACAGCTTTGAGGCGTCTGTGTGTTTGGAGATGCAAAAATCACATATGTGGCACAGAGTGTGAGGAAGAGCAGTGGGTCACACTGCTAATATTCCCCATGTGCACAGGTACTCTGCAGTTGGACTTAATGGTCTCAAAGTCTTTTCCAAAATACATGCCTCTAAGCTTCTATGAACATATTATAGACTTCTGAGGAAATATTCTAGATGTCTGAAGAAGCAAAACTGTCACACACACAGAGAGCTTTTAAACCTGTGACCTAAGCTCTAGTTGCCTGCTTAACTAACTACATAAAAATTAGATGATTATTTAGGTTCTTCACAGAAAAAAAATGGAAACAATGAAAAGGCAATCAAATAAAGCAAAATAGGTGACTTGATGTATATTTCATTACAGCAAAACACGAGAATTTTGAAATTCAAGGTACAAAAGTAGTCAAATTAATTTAAATATGTTATAAAAGAAGGAGTGCAGAGGAGTAGTAGAGCACACAATTAACTTACATTTTCAATGACTCACTTGATGATCAGTAGAGGAAGTTGACAGTAACTGCAGTATCAATACTGCTATGAACAAAGCTTCAGAAGAGTAAGCCATGAGTAATAATTAATACATGTTCAGTCAGTCTTTCTGTGAGTGAACAGATGTAAATATTAAGATGCTCCAACCTCAATCTGAGCACCCTTTGAGTTCAGTAAATAAAATATTTTCATGTGATTAAGCTCGTATAGGTCCCTATATGTAAGCCTCCTTATATAGTATTGGTTTTTTTCAGTTTAATTATATAATTTTAGGAATGCTCTGTCTGGGAAGGGATAATAAAGTTCTAAAAAAAAAAAAAAAAAAAAAAAAAAAAAAAAAAAAAATCCTTGCAGTATTTTTCAATACAGAAAAAGTAAGGGGAGATGGTCTATAACAGCAGAGGTATTCAGTGTAAAACACTGCACATTCCGTGTAAAGCTTCAAAAGTGCCTTGCAAGTCTGAGAGTGACATTTAATAAAACTTAAGGACTACTAGCATTCAAATGAAATTAAAAATCTTGTTGAAACAGTACTTAATAATTTTGTGTAATTTAATCTCATAGGGTGATGTATAAAATAGTTAAAAACTTTAAAAGTAAGAAATAAGTTTACAATTTAAAAGTAAACCAATATCTATAATTACTATTTTTTTTGTTGTTGTTGCTATTCATGGTGAATATCAATTACAGACACAAAATCTAGGAATAAAAATATATTCAGTGTAAAATAAAAGATCTCCATAGTCATGATCTCCTTCTGAGCAATTTTGAAGGTTTTATGGTAGAAGTATATGGCACACTTGATATTTTTCCATGTAAAAGCCACTACCATGATATAATCAGTTTTGTCAGCCTCTTCACAGGAAGATTATTCTTATTTTAAGAAATATAAAGGGAAGCTTCCTTCTGACACTCTCAAACAAATTTTGATTTGATTTGGAAATTACCTAAGTGAGTTATGGTGTTGTTTCCTGTTTGGTAATATTTTCCAAATTATTTAGTAGTCCTTTTTACTCACGGAAGATTAGACCATAAGATATAGGCAAAGAACTATTAATACTGCTAAACACATGAGAAGCAATGAAAATTGAAATAAGAGCAATTAAATAATAGGAATAAAATGAGAAAGCCTCATTCAATATTTGAATCAAAGGTGACTCGGCATATTCAATTATTTTTTTCTACTAAAAATAACTGTTCAGTGAATATACTGAAATTCAGATGGAAGTCTACAAGAAGATCTATTTCTCTGTTCTGATGCCAATTATCACAGCGGTATTTGGAAGCCTCTAGAATCTATGTGCTATAAAACTTTCTGAAAAGCCATGATAAGATAATAAATGTGGTTCATAGAATCATAGAATGATTTGGATTAAAAAACACCCTTAGGTCATGAAGTTACACAATTAATTTAACACTATCGGATCCACAGCTAAATGTTTTTTAATTACCTCAAGGGATGGTGACTCAATCACTCTCTTGGTCAGCCTGTTTCAGTGCCTGGCCACTATTTCAGTGAAGACAGTTTTTCTAGTATCCACTCTAAACCTCTCCTAGTGCAGTCTGAGGCCATTTCCTCTTGTCCTGTCACTTGCTACCTGTGAAAAGAGACTGACCCTCATCCTTTTACACCTTTCCTTTCAGGCAGTTGTGGAGAGCTATAAGGTCTTCCCTGAGGCTCCTTTTCTCCAGGCTGAACAACCCCATCTCCTTCAGCCCCACCTCAGAAGGCTTGTGCTCAAGTACACAGAGTTAGACAACCATACGGATGGTTATGGATCCAAATTACTTCATTACATTCATTACTGAACCTCCAAATTGCTGTCTGACTCCTACTGTTACATGTGATTACTTACTTATTATTCTAAGTTCCTTTAGGTATATATTTCAGGGGAGCTAGACAAGTTTTTAGAGGAGACCCAAAAGGGAGGGAATACTTTCTGTGAATGGTTCTTGTGCCTAGAAAAAGGAAGGCAGTGAGGAAAATGTGCAAGTAGGAAGCAGAATAAATAGGGAGCATTACTTCCAAATATTATGCAAGTGTAGGGCTTTTTTTTTCCCCCTGAACCTGAAAAAACATTGCTTGAGTGGAAGTAATCTGCAGCCTGGGTGAGAGTGCTTTTCTTGGCTTAATATTGAAGAGGAGTTACACTTCATGTACTGCACATTCTCAACGAAAAGGTTAAGTTTGTTTGACAAAAAGACAGAAATGGCATGAATCCTATTACAGATCTCTTTTCTGTTAAGAATTACTTTCCTTTTATCTAGAAAACACTACCTGCACAGTTGATTGTTATTAGCACACACCAACATAATTTTCCTCAATGTAAAAATCACTTAAATTGCATTTTCAAAATAATTTTTAAAATTAGATAAGATTATTGAAAGAATTATTGAAATTATTAGATTCACTAATATATATTTAGGCTTTTTTTTTTACTGTACACTTCTGAACTCCACATTACCGAGCTTTTCTTCTGTAATGTTTACTAAACATGCTAAGACCTTTAGGAGAGAAGAGATGGGTCTGTCACTTCTCAGCCTGCACAGTGAAATTGTAACCTTCTTTCTGATTATTCTGTGGGCAGACTATGTAGGAAAGCTCCTTCGAAATCCCATGAACAAGTATTTAGTATTAAAACAATGTGTATATTAGTATATTGTTCAAGAAAAACTTTTTCTCCAATGTAAGGATCTTCCTGCTAATAAGAAATAGGACTTCAATGAAGGACAGTGTTATAGCCCCTTAACCAAGCCAGTTACACAGTAGAATTTAATTCAGAGAAACTTGGGATAATGGAAGTTTTCAGTCTTCTAAATCATTATGCAAAAATATGTGCTGTGTCAATTTATAGTAATAATGTCATATTGCACAAGTCAGAGCTATTTAATCAAGGTGATTGGTCTTTCTGCTTTGGAAAAACAAACAAGATAGAACTAGTCTCTGTGGAAAAGCCAGCAAATTGAATGTTGTTTCAATTACAGATTCTAAGTAACTTTCAATTCTTCTTTGTTGAGTATTGATACCTTTGTTGGTGACACGACAGACTTGAGTTCTTTTTGCTGCAGTTACATTATGAATATTTAAAGAGAACATAGTTGGTAGGTATCAAACTTCTTTTATTCATTAAATTTAATCATGTCTTAATGTTAAAATTTCAGTAATCTTTCCATTTCCTTACTCATTTAACTGTAATCTTGGGTAGTAATACTGAATTTTCTTGCAACCATTTTATTCTATACTTAGAAATCATTGGTTTCTAAAATTTTTACAGTTTCTCAGTTCCAGACAATTCAAAATTTAAAACACATTTATGCTATCAGTTTTTTGATGACTGATTGAAAGTTAGAAAATATTATATTTTATGGAGTGTCTATCTTTTATGGAACCTGCCTTTAGGTAGTATTATGCATTTCAGAGTTACTATCCTTAATCTTTCTATAATCTTACTGTTACGTAGATTTATAAAGAATCCTTTTCCTTCCATTTCTTCTCCCTCAATCTGTACATGAGGCATCATTTGCCTAAGAAGTGTCTGGCTAAATACATTAATTCATTCTAGAATTTTTTAATGCACAGAGATTTTTTGCTATGTATATGAACGACCCTGTTTTATTTGAAATGTTTGTCAAAATTGAGTAGCTTCCCAAGGAACAATTAATTATAAAAATGTCCATAGGTACACCTTCTGTATTAACATATGTAAAATAAAGTAAGTTGTTCATATATTCAACTTTTAATTTATCAGTAAATGGCCTAAGGTCATAAGGAAGAAGTTGATGGATTTTAAAAGAATATTACTGGTTTGGGCTTTGAATTTGAATAAGCTTAGCAGATCTTTCTCCAGTACAGGTGAAACTTTTGGTCAGTCTCATGGCAGAGCCAGTTTTATTTTAATACACAACACACAACTACATGCTGTCAACAAATGTTGCTTTATTTTTTATACTTTTCTCACCTTCAATATTCTTTCTCACTAGTCTCAGATAGTTTGTGCAGTTCTCAATTATTAACTTGGAAGTGAATATTGATGCTATTAAGGCAACATTTGAAAACTTAAATATATATAATCATCACAACAATGCAAATAATTTTTTTGTTCTTGACTACTTCACAATAGAAAAATTGTTTTGTATACAAATATTCTTTCATATGTGCTAGAGTACACAGATTGTTTACACTCATAAATGTATTGACTCATAAGAATTTATGTTAGTGAAATGTCTTATTATGGGCAATTCTAATCCATAAAACTTCAGTAGAAACTACTATATTGCATTTCATCAGATGTCTTAGCCACACAGTATTTGCCATAAAAAAAATTAGGCTGGAAGCAAAAACTCTATTAAGTCCTCATTATGTCTTATTTTGAGGAATGAAAAATGGTTTTGAGAAATGAAACGTAAAGGCTTTCTCAGCAGCATTGTTTACTTTGTCTCTTCTCATTTCTTCACATCCTGGGGTTTTAGTCAGTCTAATCTTGAGTGGAAAAACAGAAAAAAAAAGAAGAAAGAAAGAAAGAAAGAGAAAGAAAGAAAGAAAGAAAGAAAGAAAGAAAGAAAGAAAGAAAGAAAGAAAGAAAGAAAGAAAGAAAGAAAGAAAGAAAGAAAGAAAGAAAGAAAGAAAGAAAGAAAGAAAGAAAGAAAGAAAGAAAGAAAGAAAGAAAGAAAGAAAGAAAGAAAGAAAGAAAGAAAGAAAGAAAGAAAGAAAGAAAGAAAGAAAGAAAGAAAGAAAGAAAGAAAGAAAGAAGAAAGAAAGAAAGAAAGAAAGAAAGAAAGAAAGAAAGAAAGAAAGAAAGAAAGAAAGAAAGAAAGAAAGAAAGAGTGACACTGATTTTTGAATTGATTGCTTCAAAGGAAAATCAAAAGCTCAAGATTTGTTACTTAAAGCTCCATTTAGGCTCACAGATCTTTTGTTCTCCGTATGTTTGAATTTCCACATTCATTATTTGGATGTCCTGTCAAATAACTCATGTTTGTCCCTTTAAGCAGAGACTGTAGTAGCTGCTTTTGTGAGTTAGAATGTAAGACAATGTCCACATTCAGAATTGCAATTACATATGAACATAATTATTTTCTTTTCTCTGAGAATTTTTAAGCTTTTTAAAGAAACATTCTAGGAAGATGGAGTCTTCGGGATGATGTTAGAAATAAAAGCATCACACTGTCTCTAAAACGACTTGTATTCATGTTCAGACTATAAACAGCAGGATTTGACTTTACAATATTCTAAAGGAGGAAAATAAAATGTTACAATATTTTTATGTAAGAGATGCTTTTAAGAGTATTAAAAAAAAAGCTCCCCTTCAACAAAATGGTTCTTAAATGGATTTCATAATCAAATATTATAACTACATTCTTCTTAAACAAAAGCTAAAAAAATGACTTGTGACTTCATATCATAAGGATATCTTCTTTCAATTTTATTCCAAAGTAGTTAACATGGCTCAACTATCTTTCCAATTTCTTTCTCAGTCTTCCATCATAAGACTGTTCCTTTATCTCATCCTAACATACACTGCTTATATCCAATGATCTCCTAACAGTACTGTTAGTACAATGTACTCCTAACACTATCAGCTAAAATAAAATTATGGAAGAAAAATCAAAAAGAATTAAGATGGTTTGCACTTTATCTTTCCTGTATTCCTAGCATTAGTTCTAAGAATTTAGTTAAAACAGATTCATGACTTTTTGTGACATCAGTGGAAACAATTTAGGAAGATTGTTAAAAGTCAGTGAAAATTACAGACGAAGTTGATGTATAATTCAGATACTCATTTCTTGTCTTCTATGAAAAATCCTCCCACCCTTGTGACTCTAGGTGTGTTCACTCCATTAAAGGAGTATCCCTACAGCATCTAGAGCCCAAGTACTTGTTGGTACTTACAGAACTCCTGTCTTCTCTCCAGACCAGCAAGGAGCTGTATTTGTAAATACAGACAAAAGATCAGATGTACACCTTCTCAAGGACATGTAGTATTATACCCCTGTGAGCAACATATCTACAAGTCTTGTTCACTGCTGCTTCCTCCACAAGAAAATCAGAGTAAGACACAGGGAAGAAGTAAGTTATGGCTATGCCTCTATTAACAGAGGATCACAGAACTTGACCAGTGCATGTTGATCACAAAAGGTATGTGCTGTTCCTAGGGCAGTTTTGGATTTGGTCAGGGAATATGTGGGATTGCATTTTATGGAAATGGTTTGCTCTCGTTCACCCCTGGAAAATGTATGGTTTATCCCAAGTCTGTACCCTCCCTGCAGTATCCTGTATCTGTAACCTCATTGGCTGGAGAATGTTACCGCGCCCCTTTGAACCTCTGTGATAAGAATGCTAAGGCAGAAGGCTCTGCCCCTCTTGCCCCTCTACCCCTGGAGGCCTGTGGACGCTCCCCTTCCCTCTCGCTCTCGCCCTTCCCCTTCCCCCCTTCCCTTCCCCTCTCCCTCAGTGAATAAACCCTCACCTCATCAGCATCCCACCGGCGTCTGAAGTCTCTCTGCCTGCCAGCACGGGAACCCCACGACCCAAGGACCCGGGGGTCTCCGGGGGACCCTCCCCGGGGACCCCCCAAAATTTAAACAACAACAGGAATAGACAAAATATAATTATGGATCCAATTAATTATTCTAGGGAGTTACCATTGGCATAAGTAGAGCAGGTTTGAAGCTTCTTTGTCAAAGAACAAAATACACAAGTTATAGTTCTTTCTCTTCATCCAGGTTATGAATATTTTTATCAGACTTTGGAAGTAGCTGGGAGCTACAATCTCAACAGTAGCTACTATGCTTCTTAGCACTGCCTTATCCCATTTCCATCATCAGGGGATCCAGCCTAAGTTCTGGCTGGGGCTTCTGTCGTTAAAAATTACCTATGAGATTTTTGATGCAAAAATGTATGTTGCCCTTAATTAAAGATATGTTTTTACATGTGGAAATATGACAGAGATGGGCACAGCAACCCATAATGCTGCACACTGACACTTTCTGGAAGTTTACTGAGAACAGAGGGGATTTTTGCTGCATTCTAGAACTGTGCTTTATGTTGGACACCAGCTGTTTCTAATGTGTTCCTTAAAGATTTTGATGTTTCTAACATGTTTGAAAAGTCCTATGAAGCCAACAAAATTTTCCTCTATTACCTGAATGTATGATAGGAGAAGTAAATCATATCATGCACATTTACCTTGCCTTTTGAAAAGTAGATTTATCAATACTGTTCTCTGACAACATCCTTAAAATATAATTTTGCAGTTTTTTGCTTTGGTTTGGTTTGTGATTTTTTTTTTTACCTAGTGACCATGTACCCAAACATATTAAATACTAAGTTGCTTTATTTGTTTGAATTTATCATAAAGGCCATAAGACATATCTCTTTTTTCCACATACAGAAAAACAGACATCAAAAATTGGTTTATGAATCCTCTTTATAAAGGTCTAAAACTGTCAAGATGACATGGTAGTTCAACAGTAGAGTGTTTCACCTCAGCAAAACATTTCACCAGCAAAGATTTGCACGACATCTCTAATTCCAGACAAAATTTGGGAAGTTGGAAGTCGAATGAAGTGAGCAACACCAATGACAAAAATGTGTCTTATTCTTCCCAAAGTAGATATGGATAATGTAGAAGATTTATCCTAAATAAAGGGTTAAAACAGAAACAGATCTCTTCAGAAATCTACAGAAAAGGGCGAGAAAACTGTACAGAAAAAAAAGCTGATGTTTAAACAAAGAAATCTGGAATGTCAAATTTTAACAGAAATTACAGTCAGCATGCACAATACAATGCAAAGAGGGAGATGAAACAGAGGGTAGAGTGGAGTGGAAAGTTATAGATGCAGTTATAACGGTACACAATTTACAGAGGTTAGGGGAAAATGTGATTTCTACATCTTGGATGTGATGCAGTCAGCATGTCTGTCTTCTCAAACCCATTAAGGCGAAGATGAAACAGAAGGTGGAGTGGAGTTGTGATGCCACAGCCAGTCTCTGTTGAAATCTTTTCAGAGGAGGGAATTCAGTGATATTTCTACTAGTTTTTACTTCATAAATGTCAAAATTTCACCAGATTAAAAATTACTTGTCCTTTTCAAATTCAGCTACTTAAAAAGTGGTTCTGCACAGTAATATAAAAACAACTGGTTATTCCACCATATATTTAATTAGGGTTTGCTTTCACAGAAATTATTTAAAATTTTTATTACATATAACATACTGTAATAACACATACAAGAGTATATAATTCATATACATCTGAAGAAAGATAATCCTTAAGAAAAATCCTAGAAAAAGAAATTCCTTAATAAATTATAATAAAAAATTTCCATCTATGTCAAGCAATTAGAAACTATTTTGGAGATTTAATAATTCTGTGAGGAGGAAAAATTGATGTTTCGGGCAGTCCTGTTTCTTTATTCTTTCCTCAAAGCAGAATAAAACAAAAATTAAAAAGAACTTTTCTGTTCACAGTTGCATGTTTTTTGCTATCAACTGCATTTTTTTCCTAAAAAAATCTTTCTCTCTCTGTCTTCTCGGCTGCTAATACCCCTTTCTGATGCCTCTATCTTTCTGTCTTTGTTCGATTCTGCCAGCTTAGGCTCTCAAATGCTACCAATTCCACAAGGTTAATACACAGTTTTCTACATTTGTATTCAGCTTAAAATTATTTCAGCCCGTCAATGCAGATGGCTTAACTTCTGACCTGCCTTGTATTTGCAAGTGTTTCACACAGTGGCTCTTATTGTTTTGAACATTTCATTCCAGTAAAGGAGTTCAGATGTTTCTACTGTTAATCCTGGGGAAAAAAAGAGGGGGGGGGGGGGGAGGAAAAAATATTCCGTACTTACACTACCATCATTTCAGCAGGTTATTCTTTTAGTCAGAGCCATAATCAATTACTTTTGATGTTACATCACCCTTACAGTCATTATTTTAATTAAACTAGGTGATTACAAAGCCCATTGGAAGTGATCAAGTGTTTAACATTTTGTACTAAGAATGGCAGAGGCATCCTCAAATAAATTCCTCTTTCTGTGATACTATCTTTAATCAATATCCTATCAGTTTTATAGGATGAACTTGTTCTTTGTTAAAAGAAAAAGAAATCAAACAGAAAACAAACAAACAAGCAACTAAAACCCAACCAGCCAAACCCCAAAAATCTCACCCACCACAGAAATGGATGATTTTTCTAAATTTGCCTAGTTACAATTACCATAAAATAAAGTACTTGTAATATACATTGTCCTGTATAGATACTGTGGCACCAGTGTCTTCTGTATTGGTTCGTCAAGTCAGTGATCAAGTCATCATTGAATTTTTTTGTTCAATAAATTAAACAGATTGAGCTCCCGGAGTGTCTCACAGTATCACCCTATCCATTCCTTCTTCCATTTTTTTACAAGCATCCGCCTGCTTCTACAGCCATTGCTACAATTAATATCCAAAGCAGAGCTCTACATTACATCCTAAAAAAATAATACACCTTAAGTAAGATTCCTTCTTAGAGCCTGTTTTGCCAAGCACCACATCCGTGCATAGCACCACATCCAATCTGCAAGCATGAATACTTTTTTGCATCATGACACAATTTCTTCAGTTCCTGAAATTCATACTGTTTATGCATGTTCACCCTGGCTAGTGGAGTATTAGGATCATAAAAGAACACATTTGCTTGAGAATGTATCTCTAGCCCAACATAATCTTCTATGTCCTCATATAAGGAACTGGTATCCATACTCAGACTTATTAAAATAGTTAAACTTCCATACTGCCACATGACTCGCAACACAATTGTATGTATTCTTGTGGGAAGTTTATGACTATATTACATTCTTCTAAAAATTCAAATATAAGTTTTTCCTGTTGTAGCAAGAGGATTTTTTGTCACATTTGATACTATTTTCATCTGTTTCCATTCTATTCTAACTACAGTCCTACATTAAATTTAAAATGTTTAAATTTTAATTGCAGATTAAGGACCAAGAAGAACAAAATATAATCACACATATTTACAGTTGCACACATACGCACATTTTCAAGGGTTCATTCTTATTCATCACGTGTACAGTCCTCATGTGATGATGTACAGGGTTCTGCTGAGATGGAGTTCATTTTTTCATAGCAGCTCCCATGTGGCCAAAGTGGTGTTTTTAACACAAGAACCCATTAGCTATGCCCAGCAGTGCTTCCACAGCATTGAGGCCTTCTCTGTATCTTAAGCTGCCCCTCAGCAAGTAGGTGAGGAAGAGACAAGAGATAGAGACAGCTGACCTGAAAGGACCACAGAGATATTCCATACCTCATAGCATCCTGCTCAGCAATAAAACTGGAGGCAGATTTTCCAAACTAACCATTTCTTGCAGACTGGCTTGGCATCATTCTGGTGGTGGGAGGTGGTGACTGATTGTCACCACCTTTCAGTTCTTCTCCACCTCTTCTCTTTCTTCACTTATTAAGCTGTCTTCGTCTCAACCCATGAGTTTTTCCCACTTTTACGTTTCTAATTCTCTCCCTGTATACCACTGTGGGGGAGTGAATGAGTGACTGGTTGACGAATTAGCTTCCATCTGGGTTCAACCCACCACATCTTGGTAAGTGGAAGCCACTTAGGTGAAATACTTTCTTACTACTCTACATTTTTTAGAAAATCAATGTGGAAGAAAAGTCCCCAACACAAAATCTACCATTTCTGTGCTGCTTCTCTTCATACTATAGGGTATTGACCTCTGGCTACTACATATGTGTAATAATCACCTAAACTTCTGTGACTAAAAATCTACAGGTATTTCCACCCAAAAAAAGTTGACAACTAAATGAGAAAATTAGTGATGAATGAATTCAGTGTATAAGAACAGAGAAACCAACAAAATTACTTGAGTGACACTTTTAAAAAATCAACAACTTGTATCTTTCCAAAATAGCATCAAATAGTGGAAAGAGGTTACACAGAGAGCCTTTTTACTGGTTACTTTAATTGTACTAATAATTACTAAAACCAAAAGTACTAGAACATTACCAAAGCAAGAGTTTTAGAAAAGAAAGATTTAATTGCTTTTAACAGACATTTATCAAACTATATGTTTCCTCAGGTTTATTTTCCCTCTTGTTTTTATTTTGATTGTGAACTAAGAATGGGCTAATTTTTCTCTTTATATTCGATGTTTTTCATGACATATTTTTGGCTAAAATAATTTTTAATATCAGCAGCAGACATCCTTAAATATCTGTAGTACCGTAAAAAGCTTAAAGTGAACAAAAGTATTTTTTAGTTGTGTAGAAACAGACATAGCAAAAAGCTCAATGTACCCTGAACCGTGAAGATTTTACACCTCCATACCCTATACTGCAGTGGTGGGTTTTGATAAGTTACTGTTAAGTTATTCTTAAGTTATTATCCCGGTGGTTTGTTCCTGTTACCCTCCTGATGGCTTGGTTCTACCTCACGTTTTCCCCTCCCTTGCCAAGCTGTCATTCACCTCTAGACACGCCTGCTGCCTGATTTACATCACGTCAATCCTCCCCAAACCCCTGCCCTTATTTCCAGAGGTTTCTCTGTCAATCCTAAACCCCTCCTGGGAAATCCCTGTTCACTCCATGTCCCATTGGACCCTTTCCACACCTCTTGCCTTCCTTATTGGATATCAGACCGTGGGTCCCTCCTCACCCCCCTCCCCATTATGTTCCTGATTGGTTGGAAAAATGTCACCGCCCCTTGTACCTCCCCTGGTTAAAAGAGAATGTAACGGCGGGTTTTTGGTTTTCGCTGTGGCACCCTTTGGGGTAATAAGGCCTTGAGGAGTACATGGGAAAGCCCTCTCTCTGTCCTTTGCTCCGATCCAAGAGGCACCACGTCTGAGAGCCTTGAGAGCAGGCAGCTCTGCTCAGCACTGCTATCCGTGCTCGAGGAGCACCGAGCACGGGAGCGCTGGGGGCGGGTGTGCGAGCCAGCCAGGGAATCTGGCTCACAACGTCACCATGCTTTATCAGCAGTCAATAGCTGCAGGTCTATAGAATCATCAGAATGCTACTCTGTGGGCTAAAATTATCTTGTCAGACATAATTTAGTACAATATTAAGTGTAAACAGGCCATCAGAAAGATTTTTCAATATATTCCGTATAGAGCAAGGAAATATTCTGTCTCCAGGTGAAAGAAATTACATAAATTACTATAGCTTCTGGCTGTCTCATGTTTGAATTCAGAGATTAAGTATTTCTACAGCTTTTTATAAATTAAAAATTACTTGCATGGAATACTAAATTTACAGAAAATATTTGAGATTACATGAATAACTTTTGTAGATGTCATCCAGGTCTCTGGTGAAAAATCTGCTTGAGAAGTTGTTTTGTGGACCAAAAGTCCACTTACTTGTCTGTCTGCTAGCTGGCAAGAAATTTAAAAAAAAACTGTGGGTAAAGCACTTCTTGTGCTCTACTGATTAAAGTACAAATTACCATAAGTCCTCTGCCTGGTTTCCCCAAAGCCATTTCCTTTTTTGCTTTAACAAAGAAAATTCAGACACATAGTAAATTAGGATTTCAAACCTAATTTTAAAACATGACCAAAATCAACTTGCTCATCCCAGAACTGCATCACACTTAAAAAATCACCACCACAAAAAAATTTGAAAGAACTTTGTCAATAACCTTATCAACAATAGACATTCAATGTAAAATGTATCACTGTAGAGCAAACAAAATTGTGACCACCTTTTTTCATTGTATCTGTGTATATTCACATGATATAAAAGTTACTAAATTACACTTTGGTTATTATACTAGTAACAAATTCTGTTTTTAAGGCAGCAGACTGCACACATCATTAAAATACCACAATTTAATAGAAATGGAAGAGCTTTATCTGTATTTTTTAACTTGGTGAAATTTATTTGGGGCATTATTGTAACATTGCACTTTCAGTAGTTAAGAAGCTGAGCTCCATGAATGGGGAATTCATCTAGCCAAACACTAATACTAAAATACATTTAGTATTATGTAGCATTGTCAGCACAGGGAGAAGTCTATAAGAAGTCAACATATTTCAAAAGGGAAAAAAAAAATAAAAGAGGATGAAGAATGCAATCTCTAGCAAGGAAAGGTCATATGAAAAAGTACAATAAGAATAAGCATGCACTGTCACCTATTCAGCATATTGATGAGAACTGTATCTAAAAAAGTGCAGAATAAGTATATAAGGGTTATATATACAGAAACACATAAGTAATTGCAACAGAAATGTATATGCAAATAGAACATATTTTAACAAGCCATTCAAGTGGAAATTACACAGTGTTCATTTCCTGATGAACTTTTTTCATGTAAGCTTAGATGTTTTCAGCATTAGGCAAAAAAATCTGTCATAGTGCTTTGTGTAAATATGAATTGTATAACCAGAATAATTTTTGTCCATGGTTTGGTACAAAAACTCACACCTCTTGCTTTACTCAACAGTTTATCATATACAGTCCTTTATTCTAACTAATGATCAGTTTTTATAGTAATTTATATAATAATAGGTTTATATAATATAGGTTTATATAATAATATAATATAAAAAGCTATATAATATAGCTTTATATAATAATAGGTTACACAATAATTCTGTCTACATGATGGATGCTTTAATTTCTTGATTTTGATCTTCTTCTTTTATGTAAAAGTCATATAAGTGTCTTAACAGGAATAATTTCTTACAATGTCTTTCTTTAGACCTGCCTTAATGCTTTTAATTAGTCCCTTAGGCCTGAAGGAATGCATGCATCACATAAAAAATTAAAATTGCCTTTTGATTTTAATGTTATCATAGAATTATAGAATATACTGATATTGTGCTTATTTGCAATGAGTAATTATATTTCCTAAACATTTACAGGTGCCATTCAGCTGAAACTAGTACTGTGATTCAGTAGACCAAAGAACAATTACTCACATCAGTGAGGAGGAAAAAGGTGGAATACAAACAGGAGGACTTCACGAGAGATGTTAGAACATAGAGTCAAGGCAGTTTTACAAACATTCTGATGAGATTTGAAACCATACACAAAATTGGAATAAAATCACCCATATACAACTGTGCACATACAAGGTTATAGATAGCAGAAGGAAATTTCTGAAACTCCAATAGAGGTGCATGCTTTACATGTGGTACAAGCACTCAGCTCCGAGGAAGCCTCCAAGGCATAAAAGTTTGAAGGTCATGTCTTCCCTTTTCTAAGGAACACATCCTCATTATCCTCATTTGCCTTGTCCTGCTCTCTATCACCTGTAGCATCCTAGGAGATGATAGATAGATAGATAGATAGATAGATAGATAGATAGATAGATAGATAGATAGATAGATAGATAGAAACAAAAAATGCATATATAGAGAGAGATATAGAGAGATATATTTATGTACATAAATCTATTTACACATGAATATATATTAATGTGTGCATATGTACCCTTAAATGCCTATATTTCTATTTATGCATCTGTATTTCATGTGTGTATATATCATATTTATGAATATTTAGGCATATATATGGGTACATAGACACATGAATGTTTATAAAAATATACAATTTTCTTTTTCTATAGCATTAGTAGTAAATAAATTTTCCATTGTAAAGCAGAGACTGGGACACAAGCCTTTGAACACACTGTTCATATAGAAATGAACAAGTATTTTTTATCTTTGTGTATTTGTTTCTGTGTAAAGGTTGTTGACCTTGGGAAAAATAACAACAACCAGAAAATATATACAAAAAGAAAGTGATGTGAAATAATTTTTATTTACTGTTAAATTGTTATATTGTATATTAAGAATTTAACGAGATAATTTAGGAGAGATACATAAATGCAAATTTAGCTTTGGGATAAGACAATCAGCATGCTACTAGGCTCTTTGGAAACTGTGGGATATGTATAGGGATTCCAAAAACAGATGCGTAGTAACAGATGTGTGTTTTTACATGTAAATATATAAAGTAATGTAATATATGCCTATAATCACATATATCAGTCCAGCTGAATATGATCCTTTTGATTCAAAATTCTGCCTAACTCAATTTTAAACTTTTCTTTTTAATTAATCTTTTATATGTTTATAATCATTAGCAGAAGTCAAAATCTTTTATACAAGTTTTTCTTGTATAGAGTTTTCTTTATTTATCATAAGACTATATAGCAAGAAACAATGGAAAATCCATTGATGTCAACACTATTTGTTTCTAAAGACAACATAATTTCAGTGTTTCAATGTTACTAATTATTACCAATTAATAAGACTAAATACAGGAACTTTTTTTGTCTTTTTTTTTTATATTTATGATGTACAATGGCATAATTTCTATCCACTGCTTTATGACTTCTCAAGTCAATCATAAACTCCATTTATAAACCTCTGACTTTAACTCAAATTTTTTCTCTTTTCCTATTGCTTGCATTAAATGTGAAATTAACTATCTCTGTTCAAAAGCATATTTGTTATAGCAATCAGGTTTTTATCCAGTCTACATCATAGTGTCATTGCTGACACTCATCAGATCTTTTATTTAGTGGAATATATAAGTACAAAATGTAGAGTGAGCAAAATATTATTCTAACAGTGTGTCAAGGATAAAGAAAATTAGTTAATCTTCCTAAGATTTGAAATGCAAACATAGGAAGATAATCTTAAATTCTGTTTTTTGCTTAAAGACATTGTATTTCAGAATGACAAGCTTACCAAGTTTTGCTAAGGAAAAAGATGCTGGAAGGAAATTCTCCCAGAGGATAAAAGCTGTAAGTATGGGTATCAACTTACAATATTCATGTTAAAACAAATAATTTCAGCAAACAGGGGGTTATATGGCACCTTTTTAGATTATTAGAGTTTATTAGAAATAGAGGATTAGAGATTATTAGAGAAGTTTATTATTTAGCTAGAGGCATAAATTACTGATTTAAACTAGTAAATGTGATCAGCTACCTCAAACTGCCATCCCTGAAATGCACAGAACCTCGGATGAGGCACAAATGCTTCACAGTGTTATAGCAGCCTGCAGAGCATAAGACATCACTGTGCTGACTTTCAGAGCAAATGCCATTTATAACCAGATAATCAGACACCTGTCAATTCAATGTCCAGAAAATCTGCATATGCTAAGGCTTCATATGCTAACATAAAACTTCAAGGTGAGCAGCTATTTATTTCAAGGTTATCTGATTGGTATTTCAAAGGAAGCTTTGTTCCAGCCTCTATGAAAGAGCACAAGAGCACTTTAGGACTGCACTGGAGGGAAAAACAGCTTTGCTATCACAAAGAAAAGACATAAAACAAAGCAGCTAGTATAAAGAGTTTAGGATATCTGAAACTTAAGCTTTGAAATAATTTTTTTGTAAAACATAGTGACTGAGTAGTCAATGCCTGTCAGTACATATGGTATCTCTTGTGTAGCAATAACTGGAAAAGAGGACACAAACTGAAGCATTTTGCTAAATGTGAGGTAATGCTTTTTACTGTGGGGGTGACTGAGCATAAGAACAAGTTGCCCAGAGAAATCTACAAAGTCTACACCTTTGAAATCTGCAAAAGTCACCTGGACAGAGTGCAGGGCAGCACTCCCTGACCATGACTAATTGAGCAGGGTCATTAGACCAGATGCCCTTCAGACATCCCTCACAGTCTCAGCTGTTCTGTGATTCTGTGATTTATCTTGCAGTCAGTCAGCCCTTACAACCTGATAAGACTTTGTACGTTCCTTACGTACAGTTCCTCCTTCTGGACATCAGCTATTCCCAAAACACTTACACTCCTGTTCACCACTATATTAGGCTCCCTTGGTGCTTTCCAAGAACCCTGCTGTCAGTTAATATTTCCCTTTCATTTCAGACACAAATTTACTGATTACTTGTTTATGTATACTCTAGTATGTAGAGTATCCATTATTATTTCTCACTACCTCATGTTCTTACAATCCTTTTTTTTCCCAGACACATTGATAAGATTTATTTTCTTCTTAACTGCATTTTACTAGATTGTCAAGCTCTGCAAGTTTTAATATAGATTGCCAATTTCCTTGATTACACTAGAACACATTTTCTTGACTTGTCTCAAACTGAAGTTTTCTTTCTTGGACAAACATAATCAGAATTGCACATCATTGTTGGTTGTCTTTGCCTTCTGAAAACAGCTGATCTGAAATACTACAATTCTTTGTGAAACATCAGCCTTCCTGACTGTCTAAAGTAATTGACAAAATTGATTATCTTGCATAATGTTATTCTTTTTCTTCCTTCTAAAAACACCTGAAAAGTCAGAAAGAACTTATATTGATTAACCTGTGCAATCACTGCTTGCAAGATGGCAAGTCTCTGGGGAGTGTTTTGTCAACCAAATCAGAAATACTAAGTGCCTATTTCCTACCACTCAGGGATTTGCACTCTCACCATTGTAATTGTGATAGAAGTAGAATTTCTCTTTATTTATTCAGTACCTCACAGTCAGCTCAGATAGGCACTCAACACAAAGAAATTCTATAATGCAGCTTTAGGCCTTTAGAACTTTATACAAAACCAAGAATCAGATGGGATCCTAGTGTCAGAATGATTTAAATATTTCAGAATTTTGAGAAAAAGAGTCGCTATTAATTCACTATGTGATATCAAATGACTGATGATTCTAGTGATATCTTATCTGTGAGGGAGTGACCTCCATTTTCCATTTCACAAACTATAAGTCAAATTTATTATTTACTCTACTGCAAGTTAAAGCTTCTATTATGGTCAAAATGAGCCTGGTATTTTTGAATACAGTTACATGTTAAAGTTCCTGAGTCCATCTTAGTAACAATAAATAATACAAGTTCAGGTGTCTTTATGTAAAAGAGCTTTTCAGAAATTTCTTTTATGAATGACGGTGTATACGTAAATATTGGTGAAAGAAAGTGTGACTCTTTTGCAATAGGGGGAAAGCACAAGTGCAAGTGCATCACTTAATAGAATACTGAAACTTATATTTGACTGTGAAGGGTAGCAGATAGGAAGGGGAGAAAAAAAAGCAAAGCCATGGAGGAGGAATGTTTGAAGCATGAGGATAAACAAACAGAAGGAACATTTAGGCTGACTGGGAAGAAAAAAACCACACCAAAACCAAAACCAAAACCAAAACCAAAACCAAAACCAAAACCAAAACCAAAACCAAAACCAAAACCAAAACCAAAACCAAAACCAAAACCAAAACCAAAACCAAAACCAAAACCAAAACCAAAACCAAAACCAAAACCAAAACCAAAACCAAAACCAAAACCAAAACCAAAACCAAAACCCAACCAACCAATCAACCAAACAAACAAAAACCCACACCACAACAACCAAATGAAACTTTAAGAAAAAAGAATCTGTCCAACTCTTGGTTATCTTTCTAACCAAAAAAGGTAGGAAAGGTATCAATCAAAACCTGACAAGGATAGACAGCACCCAGCAAATATGTAATAGCAAACTAAACCTGCATTGGCTGAGACAGATGACAAGACATATTCATTCTTTTCCAACTAGTGCTTAAGACCCATGAAGCAAAGAGTGATCAGTATGAGCAGTGGATGTTGAATCTAATTTACATTTCTGAAGACTTTTTCTTTCTTAAAAGTTCCAGTGTGAACAGGTAATTGGCAGCCACCTATTAATTGTCTAGTCAGAGCCAAAGGGCCAGCTGGCATGATTTCACATCCCTCTCTCCCAGGGTTCCTGGAGGAATTCTGGGTAAGGTACAAACAGTGTTTTACAGCAGCAATTAGTTTATTCCTGGGGCAAAGTACAAACAGAAGATGATTGTATATGCAGTAAGAGCTTGTTTCCCATTCCACTGTGACTGAGGAAATGACAGTTGGCAGTGGGCCATGCAAATAAAAATACCAGCTGGAGAACTGGATTATTTTTGTCCCAAATGGCAAAAGGTATGTTGGATGACAAGAAAATATGTTGCTGAGTACCAAGCAATCTATTCCTTGATGTTTATTTAACTCACCAGTTACAAATTAGTTCATAAATAAAAGTAAGGCAGCTTGTCATTTCACAGAAGATATTTGGAGGACCTGACACCAGATTATCCATAATGATCCTTGTGGTGATACAAAACTGATTTCAACTAACTAATTTCTCAGACATTTTACAAAATCTCAGATTTTATTAATATCTATGTGAATATTTCTAGAGTACTTTTAATTATTTGCTGGAAAAGTTTCGACTTCTTAGCAACTTCTCAAAAATAATTAATTAAATTTCATTTTCTTCAAATTCAATAGGAATGTTTTGTATTGCAGATGGAGCATCAAATATCTTAAAGAAAAATAAATCAGTTGCTTCAGAGCAGATCATTAAAATTTAAGATGATGATTTATATCCAATTGGAAATGTGTCTATCTAGATACATGTCTGATATGTAGTTTCATAACAGAGTGAAAATATTTGATTTTATTTCATATAGATATTGAAAATCTAACCTTTTTGGTTTTGTCCCTCATTGGATTTTCTGAAAAGAGTTCTCATGGTTGTTGAGCTCAGGCTTTATGCAAATTCATCTATGAACAAATCAATTATGGTTATCTGATATTGCTACATTTCAACATTGATTTGCAATATCATTAATTTAATCTGTCCTGATGACATTAAAAGAATGTCAAATAGACACATCTGCTCTTAGGTTTTGAGTATTTCATGCCAGTATTTATTTGAGAATGTGTTAGTGGCAGCCCTAAAAGGTGAGTGTACTTTTCGACTACATACTGCATTTAAAGCAGAAGAATTAAATATTAGGATAGAAGATTGACCATTTGCTTTAGTAAGAATGTTACAAAGTGAAAGAATGGTATTTTGAGGAGACTTAATTGTGAAGATCTCACTGAAGATGACACACTGTCAAAGAAGGAATTGGACATAGAATGAAGAGAAGCAGAGCCTCTTTGGGAAATAATAGAATGCCCTCAAGGATCTAGTTCAGTTCTCAAATCACTCATAAATGAGATATATTCTGTGATGCCTTCTTCACATTTTGCAAGGGATTTTTTTGTATGAAAATTTACCTCAAACATGCAATAATCCACATTTCATATGCAATATTTCTACATACATTCATCAATATTTAGAAAATAATTAGATAACGCAGTTTCACATTTAGTGAAGACCAGGTTAGTTAGTTTCTAGTGTTAGTTAAATCCATTTACATTATGCAGTAGCTAAAAATGTCTAGAAATGTGCAAAACAGGATGCATCCCTTGAAAAGCTAACACTTTATAGCTGTGTGATTACAACTTAAATAGTTTTTGAAGAGTTTTAGCATGTGATCTCAGTGGTCTGGTAGACCTGACTCATTAGCACACAGATACTACTAAGTGTAAATGAAATATAAAAAGGCACACATGTAAAATGTACTTCCTGAAAATGCCATGTTTTCTAACTTTTCAGCAATTCCTTCTTTTCCCTAAATATGTCTGAAGAGATATAACAGGGTCTCTTTTATTCCATTTCTGCTTAATCTCCATTCATTAAATTAATAAGACTAGTTTTTTCACTGTCCTTTTGGGTTTTTATTATTTATTTGTTTGTTTTAAAGCTAACATATTTTCTTACTCTGATACTCTTCATATGAGATCCTGATCAGAACACGTTAATTCAGCTTTTAAATCAATAAGATTTTATTCCAACAAATTTTAGTCTGCAACCATGACATATTCATTACCTTAGTCTTGCCTATGTAATTTTTGAGGTGCTTTTAGTTGCCTTCTTGATTCATCTTCCAGAAGCTATTCTTCATAATCCTTGTATCACAATTTACTGTTACTAGAACACTAAATCTTGCCTTTGGCTAGAAATAATTTTGTGATTTGGCATGGTATATGTGTAAGGACACACTCAGGAAATTTTTTTGTTTTAATTTATTAAACAGAAAAAGACATATGCTTGTGTGCTAATCATATCTCTTTGCAAAATAGAAAATAATTTTTAAAATGTGCAATTTATTAACTGTAAATTACTAACTTGAGGATCCGCTTATTTAATGGTTATTCTGTAATTACTGGATTTACTCCCCATTATTGCACGGGCATTATACACTGCCTCCATTGCCATGGCACAAGGAGTGTCACAGAATTCCTTTTTAAAATAGGTTTAGCCAATAACATACAAGATTCATAAACAGCTATTAAACAGCTATTGTGTCTCCCAAGACATAATAAATATAATGAAAACAAATTGTATGAGCTAAATAATTTTTGCAAGATGACTTTGCACCCACAGTGTATAATAAAAAAAGGTATATCAAACACAGATTTTACTTCTTTACCTTTGATATCTAAATTCATATCTTTAGAAACACAAGGTCTAGTGCTACTCTGCTTACCTCCCATGTATTCCAGCAATTTAATTTGTTTTGCTACATGTTGGTATTTAGCATTTTAACAGGTAACAATAAAAATGATACAACATGCTACACAGAAATTTCAAATAGAATCCTTATCTCTGCCTTTGCAGGTAAAATGTTTAATGTTAAGATGTAGATAGACTGAGTTCATTCAGGTTCAAAATTGTGCTCAGTATATCTGCTGACAGAAATAAATTAAGCAGCAGCTAAAATACAGACATAAAACAATGACAAACAAATCTCTCCTTTTTATTATTACTGTTTTGTTGGTCTATTATACCAACATATTTTAATTCGGAAGCACCATTTAATAATAATCTACATACAAAGCCCTGGAGCTGTTGTTATAATGGATGGAAAGGGGGGGAGCCTGTGCAGAAGACATTGTGCTAGACCAAAATATCCTAGAATAGCTTTAGAGATATTTCTAGATATGTTCTTACTCTATATCTGAGATAGAATTATAATTGCCTTCCTCTCTCTAAATTTTTGAGATAACAAAAAAATGGCCATCACATTTGAAGTATCTAGGAGGAAAAATTATTTTCAGTGTGCATGATCTGCTGATTAACTAATATTCAAAAGAAGTAAAGCACTATAAATATTTATTGTAACTTGACTGGTTTTGGTGGGAGGTTTAAGGGTGCTTTGTTGCTGTTTTGTTTGTTTTTGTTGGTTGGGGGTTGTATTCAGATTTCTGAGGAGTTTTTTTGTCTATCTTATCTTTTTTACTTATTTCAGGGGAAAAAAACTTCCTGCCACTACTTTATGAGAATAAAACACTTTTTGAGATTCTTTGACCATTAATGTTTAACTTTGCAGTTCATAAACTTTGCAGTTTATAACTGAGAGTGATCCCTTCCCACTCACAGAAGAATTTCAAAATAAGTGGATAGGCTAAAATCTTTCTCTTCAAACCTGTACCTTTTAGTTCTCCTATGATTTTCTTTGTCCTAAGAATATCGTTATTTCCTTCCAATCAGCAAAGATTTACTATCCCCAGAATGAATCTATGAGCAAAATCATGGAGCCAGACTTGTAATTCTCAATTTCATTTTCAATAACTCAATGAAATTATTTTTATTTGCTAATGCACTATGTTCTAATAAGGATACATCAGGCTTTATACCAGGAATGCACTGAATTCAAAAGATGTGTTCTTTTAATATTATGGCATTAGTTTAGATTATCTGCAGCTATACCAGGATAAAGATGATTTATCACAAAATTTATGCTGGCAGTTTCCAGTAGAAAACTTCTACTTGCATGGCCCTTCTGACAGCATTGTTTCTGACAGAGTACTGCATTTCGTCACATGCCTCAGTCAGGTTCTCTTTAAACCTATTATGTTGAGGTGATTAGTCTTTCTCTTAAACCTACTAAGACAGATAAGCACACCTAGAGAATAAAAAAAAAACCAGCTACCAGGATAACCAGAATGTGCACACAAACCTCAGACCTCTCCTGATTTCAGGACTCCCTTGTTTTGCAGCTCTGGTGTCTAACACTCCACTATTTACTGATCCCTCCCAGGTACCAGAACCTACCTAATTAGGTAAGGATTGGTGCTTCTGTTCTCATGAAGGAATGCACTAACAACCATGTTAGAGAAATACACAGGCATCTGATAAACACTCTAAATTACATGTGGTTTTGTTTTCATTTTAAGAAAACAATAGTAGTTATTGATTAGAAACTACTACTTGAACACCCTGATCAAAACAAGCAGCTATATTTGAAGTTATATTTGATTTTCATAATCCATGCTGAAAACCTGGCTTTCTCGGGGACACATGAGCAACATGATTTGATCCCTTACTATAGCTGACAGTACTGTGTTTTTCAGGATCACTGGTTTTACTACATCTAGAGTTACAGTTGTTTATAGTTGCGTACAATGGCCAACAACTTGAATGAACATTAATAATGTCACAGAAATAACCTACAGCCAAAATCTCAAGTCCAAATGGATTGGAGATTTGGCTTTCTTAGATTATTTATTATTGATCTGAATTTTCAGACTCACAGTTTTAACTGAGTGTCTAGGTACTTCTTGACATTTTTTAGTGGACTGATATTCATGTCAGGAGGAAGAAATTCACTGACAAAATTGCTCAAAATCATGTATTTAAAAAGATTGAAAGTGTTAACTGAGAAAATACATGACACACTAGAAATATGTTTGCCATAACTGGTTCCCATTTCTTTTCCACAGTCAGCTACATTTGAACTAAGAAGATATATTTTTAAAAAATACCAAAAAAGCATATCGTTACAGTATTTTTATAATATGTTTTGAAATATCATCATTTCACTTTTTTTCAGTGTTATACTCTGGACATGAGAGCTTTTAATGCTATAGTTCATAATGCTTGCTTCATAATCCTCAGCAGGTATCAAAAAACATATACTGTAAATATTCTGAGCCATCAAGCTAGAAGGGCTTTGCAATGAGATAAGAGATTTTTTAAAAACAGCTATTACCATAAAAGCAGGTAAATGCTGAGGTTGGGAAAATTTTCTCAAAGATTCTTTGCAGAATAAGTGAGGAACATGAACAGCACAGCCTAAGTACTTAAACAATCTAAGATTAACAGCAATTGAAGATGACTAACCTGTAAACATAATTGCTTGCAAAAAATAAAATTGGAAGTAATACAATTCTTTGTATTTTTAAATTCTTCAATCTTTCTGTAAGCAATCTGTTAAATATTGCTTATGCTAAGTATGCAGAAAGTTATGTGTAAATGCCACAACCTAATTTTCTTGGCAAGATATTTGTTTCCTTCTTTTTCCTTTGATGGCTAGAGGTAAAAAGTTTCATTTAATTTAATCTTAATTATTTCAAGAGTGCACCAGGAGCTGAGATATATTATGAAATTATTTGAGAGATTCTTGGTAAATAAACTAGATACACTACTTAACTGACATATGAAGTTAAAAAGAGGAAGAAAGGAAAAGGAAAAGGAAAAGAAAAGGAAAAGGAAAGGAAAGGAAAGAAAAGGAAAAGGAAAGGAAAGGAAAGGAAAGGAAAGGAAAGGAAAGAAAAGAAAAGAAAAGAAAAGAAAAGAAAAGAAAAGAAAAGAAAAGAAAAGAAAAGAAAAGAAAAGAAAAGAAAAGAAAAGAAAAGAAAAGAAAAGAAAAGAAAAGAAAAGAAAAGAAAAGAAAAGAAAAGAAAAGAAAAGAAAAGAAAAGAAAAGAAAAGAAAAGAAAAGAAAAGAAAAGAAAAGAAAAGTCTAAAAAGAAAACAAGAGTGGAAAATATTTACACTAGAAAAAAAAATCTATTTTTGCATAAACCACACAGAAAAAACACAAATCTTAATCTGTGCAGGAATACATAGGAATGAAGATAAATGAAGGATACTTATCCATATTCAATTTGCAAAAGAGGAGTTTCTTCATACTTAGATGTAAGTTGTTTACCTACAACTACCTATTTTTTGCAACCCCAAGAAGTACAACCATAAGCATATACATTTGTTTCATAAATAGATATATATTAATACATATTCCCATTTCAAATGCAGCAGGAAGATGAATGGAGAGATCAGAACTGTGCCTCTCTGCATTTGCTTACTCAGCAGCTAGATTGTAATCTATAGTTTAGAAAATGTATTTAACAACACTAAATTAAACAGCAACCCTTGCTCTGCAGTTTTTATTTCAATCCCAATGAATACACTGAGCCTCAGCATACAAGATGGGCAAGACTTTTCATTATAGAGGAGATGGTTTCAGTGCAAAATACTGGTTCATGAACAAAAACTTTCCAAAAGCACCTGTTGGTCTTATAACTAACCTGTAGGAAAGATTTCTCAGATTCCAGATGTAAGGTCATGTCAGAGAATAAAAGCATGTAATAATGGAAAACTTGTGGATTAGGATGCTTCTCTGGAATTAGTGCTACATTACCACTGATAGATTCCTCCTTTTTAAATTTATATTTCCTAATTTGCAGTGGAAATTTCCCCCAAATTTTCAGTGCTTTCTAAACCTGGAATATAATTTCATTATTAAATATATTCAAACTAACATGTGCTTGAGTCATGCTTTCCTCTGGGCAGTGCTACTAAGGCACAAGCACCCACTAGTCCATATGCAGAATAGAAGGATTTCTCCACTGATATAGATGAAGTGGATAAGATTAAAATGTCTTATTATTTTTAAGAAGTGTTTATGCCTTGGGGGACAGGGAAGAGGGGTCAGACAGACATTTCTGTCTGTCTTCTGCCAGCTTTCTAGAGGTAGTTTCTTTTCTTTCCTATGGCAACTTTAATTATTTTAATCTTGTGCATATAACCATACTTTACCTCACTGTAAGGTCTTTGCAATAAGGCAACACACTGGTAAATGCTGTAGTGAAGAACATTACTAACCACTTGTGAATCATGTTGGTTTACCTGTTCTTTGAAGTGAACAATTGCTTTCTTCTCCACCTGGCCTCAATAAGGACAGTAATATTGCATTGAATTCAGAATGCATTAGATCTGAAATAAAATAAGATCCAAACTAAAATTAGCAAAATCTCAGTGAACAAAAACAAGCCAAGCAAAGTGAATGTTCTTGTAAAGTGAATGTTCTTCTCAATGTTATGTTTGGATATTTCTCATAACAAAGAAACAGTGCCTTAAAGATCATTTTGTCCCAGTCCCTACTACCATGGGCAGGGACATCAACCACCAGACCAGGCTGCTCCAGGTCGTATCCTGGCCTTAAACACTGCTGGGGGTTTGGAACACACTACCTCGCCAGGCAGCCTGTTCCAGTGCCTGATCACCCTCAGGGTAAAGAATCTTTTCTTAATATTAAGCCTAAATCTCCCCTTTTTCGGTTTCAACCCTTGTCCTGTCTCTACATTTCCTGATGAAGAATCCCTCTCCAGTTTCCCTCCAGGCCCCCTTGAGATACTGGAAGGTGGCTATGTGTTCTTTACACAGTATCTGTAATATAAGCATGCACAATACATTCATGAGTTCCCTTTAAATGATATGCCTTGGGATGTATGGAGGTGAAATTTGCTACGGTACCTGATGAAATTTGTGATAGTTCAACATATACTGTGTGCAAACTTATTTGCCAGTGAAAAGCAGCATTATTTCACATTAGAAATATAAAATCAAATTACAGTACACCTTTTCTTTGTGAAAGTTGTTAGACTAATAGGGGTTCAGTAAAATTATTCACAAATACTTTCTCTATTACCTGTTTTAAGGATAGGGATTTGTCTCAGTCCGTAAATTGTAAATGTGACTGGGACAGTAATAGTAAAATAAAATAAAATAAAATAAAATAAAATAAAATAAAATAAAATAAAATAAAATAAAATAAAATAAAATAAAATAAAATAAAATAAAATAAAATAAAATAAAATAAAATAAAATAAAATAAAATTTCTGAATAATTTCCTTAAACTTCAGCCTCATACTTGTAACCCAAAATATCTGTTCTACTGGCTGAGTAAGGAATGTGTTTTATTTAGAGGCCTAATAAAGGCAGCCTAGGAAAAAAATCCAGTCAGATCTTATAATGAAATTTACATTTTAATGAAACTATGAGCACATTATTTTTCCTATCATTAATAACCTTCCTTTTAATGAATTACAAATCAAGGTCATGCAACAAAAAACCTCTTCACAAATCATTTCCTTCTGCTTGCATTGCAGAAACAAAACTAAAGTAAACATGCAACTTTTTTCTTCATATGCATTTTTCATTATCTTAAGTTTTTAGTTACAGACTAAATATTCTGGTCTTAATCCTTGCAAAACTGTTCTAGAAGAAAATGAAAATCAGCAAAACCATTTTAAATATCCACTTTAAGATTATCTTTTACTCCTTGGCCTCCTGTTTGTACCAGTCTCAAGGTTAGACGTGAAATAGCATCTGACGTGTGATGTCCTCTAATGTCCTGCCCAGTATGGCTGCTTTTGCAGCAAATGTAACCTCAGCAGACCCTCACTCAGCCTGTTCAGACTGTTTTTTTCTGTTTCTTAAAAAACATTTCTATTTTTATTTACATTTCAAGATAGTAATATTAAATCTTTTAAGAGCTAAAAAGATAAATTTAGGCAGTTATTCAGAGTTGTAAATTTGGAGAAAAGAGAGCTTGAAGAGCTATTGCAAAAATTAAAAGAGTAGAAAAATACCTATGAAATGCTCTGTAGTGTGAAGTTTTGTGATTGCTTAACTACATATTAATATATATAGTTAATACAACCTCTCTTTTGGAAACTGCTTATTTTCTTAGGATTCAGTTTTTCTAAGGGAAAGATCTGTAATACCCAGTAATGTCACATATTCATAGTAAAGTGAAGTTTGAATTAATGAGTCACATCAGAACCTAAATGAATTATTTCTTAACAAACAACAAATAAAAATCTGTGCAATTGTTTTGTTCCATTTTAAGCACACTTATAAATTTGATTCAAAGGTTGATTCTAAATTAATTTTAGATCATTTTTGTACTACTTTCCTAGAAAAATATTTCAGACATAAAATATGGATATATGGTATATATGTATGTCTGTAGAGCTATTTAAAACCAGTTATAAGAACCTTACATCTATCAGGACAAAGATTTTCATTACTTCTTCCATATGTAACAGCAAAGTTTCTGATTGTTGATTTTTTCAAATTCAATTTCTTTTCCATTACTATTTTCAACACAAATGCTGAAACATTCCATGCAAGGAACCTATGAAATATTTTGTGAAGGACTCTAGGACCATATTTCAAAATTACAGATCTTTGCATGTGAGTACTCAGTAGTGTAGATTTTACTATAGTCATAAGCAGGATAATATTCCAATGTTAGCAAAATACAACTGATGCTTTGGGAAGTCTGACCTGAGACAAAGACTGGACAGAGCTAGAGAATAAAGTGGGTGTTTATTGAAAGGCCTCCAGGATCCACCTTGGGCAGGACAGGAGCCTGACCAAGACTGCACCTAAAATGGACTAAGAATAGTCACAATAGTCACTAAGAATAGTCACAAAAATGACTGATCAGTCACAAGGCCTTACATTTTTATAAGTTTGGGTTCATTTGCATACTGGGGTTTAATTTTCCTGTTACAGCTTCAGGTTGTGAGGTCTCATCCTTCTTGTTTTCTCTCTTCCATCCACCGTTGTTTATGCTTTTGAGCCTGAAAGTTGTCCTTGGTCCTCAGCAAGAAAGGATTTGTTTTGTCTACCTGCTCTGTGAAGAGAGCTTACTAGCACTTAATATGAGCCTCAGAACTACACCCCTAGGCAGCACAGAATATGAAAATATGAAAAAACTTAAGGCATCACAAGTGTGACTGATTATTATTACTTAGCCCCTTTCAGGTAATTGAAAACTCGTAGCCTAAATATCAATAAAAAGGAAAGCAGTCACCCTATTCTCTCCTTAAACTTAGTAGAACTGGAAAAGCTTTCATATGTGCATGCAAATTTAGATGAACTCATTTTTCCACCAGATATTTCCCAAACAACTGCCAGAGCTCAGAGACAATTTTAGAAGATTTGAGCTCTTCATGACAGATTTCAAAAATGGAGTATTTATGGCCATATGATGTCTCCTGCTGTTCTCACTAACACAATAGCAGCACTATGCATTTAGAAAAACTGAGATTTACGTTAAATATCAAAGTGAGATCATGTGGAAAACAGGTGTCTGACAGCTCTGAAAGAAACCTTAGAAGGAGGAACCTGAGAACAAGTTTTCATCATATTTATTTAGACAGAAGTTTATTTTAGAGACTTTGTTACTTGTGCATGACAACCTTGCATTCTGTGGTGTTCATTTAAGGTCTTAGAAAAAGTTTGAATTTTACATATCCTTTGGAAATCACAATGAAAACATTTTACAGAATTACAAAAGACCCTTGAGGTCAGTTATTGTCCTTTGGCTGATTTCTATATCTCTTGAAATTGTTAGACATCTAATTAATATATTCAAGTAACAGAAGATAGAGCTCTCTACTTTTAGCCCATAATGCTGGAATTTCTGCTAAACCAGTTTAACATTCCTCCTAGTATGAAAAAGTTTTCATTAAACAAACAGAAACCAGCTGTCATTTCTTACCATACTTCTTAACTCTTCCCTTCAAGAGTTCTTTTCAAATAAAATTGATGTAATTAGGTGATTTTGTTATGGAAAATTCATTGCATTTTAGAAAACAAAGTAAACTTCAGAGTATTTTTATATAAATTAGTTACCCATGGTTTTCTTTTGATCGTGATGGCCCTTTATAACCCTGGATCATTGGCCATACTGTTCCTGTATGAAATTTGTTATGTGATAGTAATACTTAGATTTAGTTATATAAATCTGGGGTTTTTGTGTTATATATCTATAATAAAAACATTCTGCATAATTCCTGATAGATACCAGTTTATTTTAGCTGAGAAGCTCAACCTAAAAGAAAATCATTTTCATGTGGTTACTTGTCCATTTCTAATTGATGTTTTACAATGTGTCCCTTTAAAATATTTTACGTATTAGCTCTTTTGCAAACCCACATATATTATCAGCTTTTGATTGAATACAAACTCAGGCTACTCTGTATGAACAATCTAATTCCACTTTATGTTTACTATTGTACCAGCCTTTATCATCAAAGAGTGTATATTGTGATATATCTTAATCAGAAAACTTTTAACTCTTGTGGGTGCGATAAAACACAGTCACATGAAAATCATCCCACTAATACTGTACATCCACTCATAGATTGGTTTGTAGTCTATCACATTTAGAGATGTTTAATGGACTTTTAATGGTCCTGGAGACTCCCTGGATGAGAAAATTAAAATTGAAAAAACAAGTCAACGAAGAAAAATCGAGATATACGAATGACAGAGCAGTCACATCCTTGTCAAAAGTCTTTGAGCTGCAGTTGCTTAGAGGATTGCAGCTACTAGGGGTGCTTTGATGTATATCAAATATACATTGTTTGTGCATATTCTTCAGTCTTGCGCTTTTGGCCTGAGACAAGAAACTCAACTAGAAGAGATCTCTTTTAGGCATAGACAATGTCATCTAAATGATGATACTTTTCAAATACAGAACAGAAGGAAGACTAGCATGAGTTTTTCTTCCTTTCATGTGTTATTTTTATAGATTTATCATTTACACCAAGCTTCTTTTTTCTTACTTCTAATATTATTGTAAAGGAACTAATGGTTTTTATGCCCCCACTCTTCATATTTCTTTACATATCTCCTGAGCTGCTAATACACATGTACATGCACACACACATTCATGTCTTGTTATCACTTCTGTATTTTCCTATGGAAATAATTTTATAGCTCCCTCTTCATCTTATTTTGGTTTGCTTTTTGCCTATGGAATTATGACTTTCCAGATGTCCAACAGATATGTTGAGAAATTTCCCAGTAATGTGTTTTCTTCCCCATTATATATATTAATCAGAGCAAGTAACAGTATTTCATACTTGAATCTTAAAAGAGAGATTAGCAAACCTGTTTAAGTAGAAGAAAGACAAAGAATGCTGGCCAAAAGATTTTATTTATATTTTTAATTACAGTTCCGGAAACTTTATGTAATGATGTATACTGGTTTACTGTGAATTGTTCCAAACCATTATGTAGTGATTAAGCTTAAAAATTCAATTTATATAATGCGTATTTCTCTGGGAAGTGTTTTTTGGTAGAATTTGAAGGCTAATTAAGATGAACAGTGATCTTTGTGGAAATCTGTTCTTTTCACTTCAAATAAACATTTTCTTAATATATATCTTCTATCCCAATAATCAAAAAAAATTTCATGCCTTCAAGCTGTGAAATAATAGTAATTAACTTGACTAATTGTTATAAAGACTTTTTCACAACTAGGCACCCATCCCATATTTTGTGGATTCTATATTGTATTTTCAATTCTCCATGCAAGGTCTTTGCTTTGATTTTCCAGTACAGATACTGGCAGAAGTATAAGATATATAACATGATGTATTTGTAAAGGAAGAAAGGTTTCACCTTGTAAAATAAATTTTTCAATTAATCAGAACCACTAGACTAGTTTAAGTCACTGGTGGATACAATAGAATAAACATTTTTCTCCATATTACAGCTAATGAAACCAGCAGTGAGAATATTTTGTTTATTTTTAAAGAGTTAACACATAATGGTGAGGTAAGAAGCATTAGTTAATTTTGAATTTCAGTCATGCAAAAAATACATTTACCCAAGTTATATTCATTTGTTTCACCCATAGTCAGAAGTCAATTCTGTTTATGCATATGTATTCACACTTCAAAATCTGTACCATTTCTGAATTACATCAAGTTTACAGCACTTAGGTGTGTGTGGAACATCAGTACTTAACTGAAGTATAACCCATACAGAGAGAGAGAGACAAAAATATGCTTTTGAAACTCATTAAAATGCATATGTCAAACTGTCTTCATTTTAGTAAGCTCAAGTATTTAAGTATGTTATGTTCCCACATCAAACAAAAACTAAAAACAAACCCAAGATCACATGCTGGGATAGAAGAGCCAGCAAGGCTTACTTTAGACAGTGCATATGGAAAGAAAGCCAGTTTGAAGAAGGAAGTTATGAAGAAAGAAGGAGGGAATAGAATTTCAGCAATGCCTGAGCAAAATAGCTATATGGCCAACTCTGTGGCCTTGGAAAAATCCATGAGTGACTTTTGGGACAGCAGTACTTCCTGAAAAAGCAGTGTGTCTGAAAATAGGCAAATAGTCCCCAGCTGTTTCATCTTTTTCCTGTTCATTAGTGTATATCTTCTTGGCAGGATAAAAAATTGTATGATTATACTCAGTCTGTCACCTCTTTCCTAAACCAAGTAAAATCTCCTCATTTCAGTTTGTGACTTGGATAAATCCAATCCAAAGTACTTCTTGGAAATAAAATGCTATCTAAAGACATGCTTCTGTAATTTTTTTCTGATCACAAAATATAAAGGAAGACTCAAGTATTTCTGAGGTTTTTATCCCTTCAGCTTCTTTTGGCAACATAATCAAGCATATATGAAAATGCTCTTTTTGCTCCAATTTAAACTTATATAATGAACATTTGATTTGTGGTTGCTTTTTAACTCTAATATGTCTTCTCCCCTTCCTTTTGTTCTGCTTCTTATGGATACTGGAACTTTTCACTAGGCATAATAATTCCCTATTCACCTTCTCTGTGCCACTCATTCTTGAAGTTTTATCAGATAATTGTGCTACCATTGCAAAGAACTGTTGTAGTTAGCCTGCTTTTTATGGAAATTCTACTACTTTTCTCATTATTGCTGTCATACTACTTTTAGCCTTTTCTAGTTTTATGAGATCCTTTCTAGCCAAAAATTCATGCAATAGTCAAGGTGTGGATATATTACAGTTATACAGAGTATTGCAATAAAGATAGCCAAGTACAATAAAAAGGATGACAAGAAAGTCATCTTTTTCCACTTAAATATGTATGGCATATTTGAAAAGAACAGATAAGTTTAGAATGACAAAATTATAAATTTTATCATTTGGAGAAAATATGGCTCCAAGAGAAACAGGTAAAATAAGTGAATAGCAGTCATGTAGTTTTTCATGTTTTTTTGTGACTGTTGCATATCAATATTTAAAAAATTTGGAATTATCCAGTTTCACCTAAAATCAAGTGCACATATTTGAGTGCTCATTAAAGCTGGTTAGCACTTTTTTTTTTTTTTTTTTAATCTTTTAACAGAAAAATACTTATTTCAAAGCCAGGTTTAAAGAATAAATATGTCATCCCTTGGACTGGTTTTCTGAACAAGACTGTAAGGACACCCAGAAAAGCAGAAACCTTGTTAGCTCAGTTGCTAGGACTTCCATCAGAAATCCAAGGTCAGATCCAGCTTCCTATCTAAAACAATTAATCCTTTCTATGGGTAACCTTGAGGTCTGGCCACACCGTGTGCTGGAATATCCCCAAACATGGAACTCAGACAAAAAGCTCATAACCAGATTTTACAACACACATCAAGAACATAATTTTTGAGTGATTGATAAATCTCAACATTTTCAGGATTTTTTTGCAGAATTTTTTTCTCGTAGCTGTCCTTGCATCTGTGCTGTATTAGTGATACTGTACAAGAAAACTGTAGTGTCCCAATGTCATCTACAGTGAGCAGAGAGAGTGCACTGAATTCAGGCTGTCATTAAAAGTAATATGCATATTTGTGTTAAGCTTCACAATCACCTTGGTCTTCTCCCCATTTAAATATAAATTTAACAATGCAGATTAGAGATAGCCATTTCCTGCTCTGAAGATTTGTTGTCTAATGATCAGTAGCTATATTGTACTCTAGCTAATGTTTAAGCAACACAGTTTCCTTTTGGTTGGCAATCTACATACTCCTCTGAGGACAAGGGAATTCACTGGAATAGCTTGTAGACATATGGAGTTTAATTTTTTATTTGTCTAAGCCTGAACATCTATTGGTAAATTGCACAAATTATGAAAATCCCATAATTAGGTTGATTTTCCTTAAAAACAAGAAAGGAAAAAAATACAAGGATAATAACATCCTCCCTTAAAAACCAGACTTGTTTTTTTAGTAGATCAAGTCATTCAGTAGGAAATATCATTTTCTTTTATGGAATGAAATGCCAATTTTTTGAAGATATGGCTGTCATGAATCCCCATGAATGACAGTTTCTAGCACAATTTATGTCAGTTACAGTAGCAAGACTGAAAGCTTGTATTATTTGTAATCAAGCAGAATACTATTTGTCCTAGAAAGACATCTTCAACTGCACACTAACAACAAAGACAGCAACAAACACAAGTCTCTTCCTGGCACACTGGTAGAGCTGCTATGCCTTTTCTTATTTGCACATTTTTCCACCATTTAAAGGTTATACCCTAAAGGGGCTCTTAGACGAAGATAGTCAATATTTTCAAAATTGTGACAAGGATTATTGCATGCTCACAAGAAAACAAACAAACAAACAAATAAACCCAAGCAAACAAAACCACATGAGGACTGGGATATTTTTCAATGCATTTTGCTCCCCAGTATTATTGGAGAGAACAATTTAATTTTGCTTTTGCTGCTTTTGAGGAGAGATATCTCACATTAGACTTTTTTAAACAAAGAAAAGGAAAAGGAAAATGAAGGAAGTGTTTATCATGTTTTGAGTCACTTCATATCTCATTTGATCTACCACCTGTAGCTCTGACCTTTACTTGTTTTGATTACTTACAGCTTGTGTTTTTGGCAGTCATACTTTGCCTGGTGACAAGCATTATCAGCTTCTCACCTCGTGCTGGTTGGAACACCTGAGACATCAGAGAATTTTAACAACTTCAGCAGGCAAAGAACAAAACCGAGCAAAGCACTGCACTGTCTGAAATATTTGAGTGCTTAGTTTGCAGAAGAAAAAGAATTTGCAGTGCCAGGATAGATTGTTGTGAATATAAAGTGAAGTAGCTAAAAAGTCATCCTGATTCATTTGGAACATACTACAATCATTTCTCAGCCACCAACAGAGCACCACTTGGAAAATCTATAGAAGACACTAAGAAAAATAAGTCTTTAGGAATATCTACACCATTATTATTAAACCCATAATGCTGGGTCCTGCTCTGGTAAAGGATATGTGTTTTTTCCAAAACATGTAACTGCTAATCACATGTAAATCTGAAGTGGCCAAGCATGTCAAAAAGGTCAGTGGTATCCTTTGTAAGACCTCTGTCAGCAGGTCAGGGGAGGTGATCCTGCCCCTTTACTCAGCCCAGGTAAGGCCAAATCTGGAGTCTGTGTCCAGTTCTGGGCTCTTTGGCACAAGAGAGACATGGAGCTCCTGGAGAGAGTCCAGTGGAAGGTGACAAAGATGAATAAGGGGCTGGAACATCTCTCTTGCATGGAACGGCTGAGGGAGCTGAGCCTCAAAAGAGACAACAGAATGGGGGTTTCATAAATGTCCATCAGTATCTGAAGAGAGGGTGTAAAAGGATGGAGCTAGACCCTGCTCAGTGGTGCTGAGCAGTAAGACAAGAGCCAGCGGGCAGAAACTGATGCACAGGAAGTTCCACTCAAGTGTGTAGAAGAACTTCTATGTTGTTTTGGTGACTAAGCACTGGAACAGAGCGCACAGAGAGATTTGGGGGTCTCCTTCTCTGGAGATATTCAAGAACCATCTGTCTGCAAACCTGTGCAATATGTTCTGGGATGACACTGTTGATGAACGGGGAGATTGGAGCAGTGACCCTGCTGGTCCTTTCCAACCTTAACTATCCTTTGATTCTGTGAAGACTTCTGAAAAATCACATAAGAAAAGAAAAGAAAAAAAGAAAAAAAGAAAAAAAAGAAGAAAAAAAAAAAAAAAGGACGGGATTATAACAATATCCATTTCTATCAAAATTTCAACAAAAAGTTTTAGAATCCAACTGTTATTATCATACCTCAATACACTAACATTTTCAGTGATAAAAACTCTTGCTAACACAAACCGTAGACAAAGACAAATCTGTGAATTTCATCTCCTATTAATGACATTTTCAGCTTTTAAATGAAACTATTAATTTGTACTCAAGTGGTTTTAAGGGGAAGCAATTATATTTCTATTTATAATAGAATATCAAAAACACAATCTAGGAAAAGAATACAGTCTAATTTGTAATGTACACATACATAGAAACAACACATATACACATCTGTTTCAGATATCCATTTTCTACATATAATTCATAAAATGCAAGAGAATAATAATTGCTTACTAAAAAGGTATTTCAGCTCTGCATTTAAGCCTGAAATAAATTTCTGCATAAGTAAGATAATCTCTTTAGCCACAGTGATAAACAAGGAATCACAGAATGATTTGGGTTTGAAGGGATCTAGTTTAACCTTCCTCCTAAAGCAGGTTCACCTTAAGCAGGTTGCACAGGATCACATCCAGATGAAGTATGGATAACCTCAAAAGGGAGCTTTCACAACCTCTCTGGGCAGCCTGTTCCAGTGCTCTCCCATTTTCAAAACAAGGAAGTTTTTCCTGACATAGAGATCAAATTTCCTATATTTCAGCTTGTGTTTGCTGCCCCTTATCCTCTTGCTGGGCACCTCTGAAAGAGTCTGGTCCCATGTTCTTGACAACCACCCATACGTTATTTGTATATATTGATAAGAATTTCTCTCAATTTCGTCTTCTCCAGGCTAACACACTACAGCTTTTGTGATACAAGACTTATTATAAAAAAAAATTATAATTATTTATTTAGATAATAAAGCTTAACAACCTCTAAAAGTAACTGTCAGCTAACGATTGGATAAATAACCTTTTTTTAGAAGAGTAGTATTTTTATTCTAACTATATTCTTCTACTTCATGCCACTAATAAATTACTTTGAAAACACACATACACTACATTATTTGTCCTTCATTATCCATTAAACCTTCTTTTTAAACTCCTCAGACTTTTGGTGAAGAGGGTGAACTGACCAAACCTATTTATTTCCAGGAATACTACTGAAATGAAAGACCTTTTTTATACACCTTAATTCATAGAATCATAGAATGGTTTGGGGTTGGTAGAGACCTTAAAGATCATTTAGTTCCAACCCCCTGCTCTGGGCATAGACATCTTCCACTGAAACCAAGGTGCTCAGAGCTCCATCTAACCTAGTCTTGAACACTTCCAGGAATTGGGCATTCACAGCTTCTCTGACAAACCTGTTCCTGTATCTTCACCAATCATGGTAAAGAATTTTTTTTCTATTTTCCTTCAGTTTAACGCCTTTGTCCTTTGCCCCATAACTGTATGTTGCTGTAAAAAGTCTCTCTCCGTTTTTCTTGTAGGCTCCTGTCGTGTACCAGAAGGCCACAATTAGGTCACCTCAAAGCCTTCTCTTCACCAGCCTCAACAATCTTGATCCTCTTAGCGTTTCCTCATAGGACAGGTGCTCTATCCCTTTGACCAGGTGCTCTATCCCTTTGATCAACTCGGTGGTCCTCCTCCAGACTCATACCAACAGTCAATGCCCTTGGTGTGCTAGAAAAACTGTAACAGCTCTATGACAAAAGTTAAAGTAACTCATGCAAAACCCAGCTTCTCATTACCAACACTGAGAAACTATGTTTCTTTTGTGGAGCATTCCAAATGCTGTGAAAATTGACTGCAATTTAATTTCATTTTTTAATAGAAATAAATTTAGTAGTTTTATGTTGTTACAATTACCACTTCATAATATTTTTGTCTTTTTTTTTTTTTTTTAATGTGTCTGGAATAATTTTATAACTGTGAAACAGCTTTGAGGCTTCATAGTGTTGCAAATGAATGGTTAGGGCACTTAAGGAATCACTTTCAAAGGTATTAGCAAAAGAAGGTTTTAATAAAAAATTGTGAAAGCATGACTTAATAAAGCACATACAAAGGAAAACTGGATCAGAATCAATTAAAAATTATTTGTCTGGCTACAAAGGATATGAAGGATAATGCAACAAAAGATAAAAGATGTGCTCTGTAAAATGCACCACAAAAAAGTCATAACATTGAAAGTCCTTGTTTGCAGATATTTGAAAAAAGGTGATCCTCTAGTGTGGGAAGGTGGCAGATACACAATACTCACATCAAGCTCTGCAGTGTTCTCTACAGAGTACCATTAAGAAATCATGCATTTTACAGACACATGAGGAATACAGAAAATCACGAACACATCCTTCTATTCCACCTATACACAATTAGCTGCTTGTCCCAGTCTTCCTCAGAACTGTCAAAGTCCTTTAGGAATGGTATTCTCCAATTTAATATTCCACTAAAAAATAAACCATGTGCTGCTTCTCTCCCCTACTCCCGTGGGAGATAAAGCAGAGACCATGAGTTGAGATGTGAACAGTTTACTGGAAACAGCAATGAAGATAAGAAAATGAAAAGGAACAGCAAGAATATTAATACTAAAAGCATGAAAAATGAAGGTGATTTACATGCAGAAATACTCACCATGGACCACAGTCAACAGCAGGGCTGAAGGATTCCCTACCCTGACATGCTTTTGTTCCACCCAAAGCCATGCTCTTCTTCCCAGAAGAGACAGTCTCTTGCTTCCACACTCCAGTAATGACACGAATTGGTAAAAAAATAAATTGGTAAATAAAAACCTAGATATGCCCATGTGGGTGCTCTGCCTGCTCACAGCTACTGAAGAAAAATATGAACTCTGTTGTGGTCGAATACTAGGACAAGGAGATAAGTGAAAAAATATAGGTCTGTTTTTGTTGGGGATATTTTTGTGGGAAGAAGAAAACTGCAAAAATTCTTCCCCCCTTTTTTTTTTATTTTCATCATTTTCTTTGAACCTCTGTATTTCAAAAAGTACTTTAGTCAATGTGTTTTTATTAAAATTAAATCAATATCTTTCAGGGATGGATTTCTTTCAGATATCATTTGGTTCTGCAGCTAATTGTTGTTCAGAAGACCTCTTTCTTTCATGTGCTGCATTCTCCAGCCCCAGAGGTGAGGAAAAAAAGCAAAGGTTCCAAAATAATGCTGAAAACTATACTTCCTTAAACATGCTGGAAAAAAAAAGGCAATTCTTTTGAGACAAGAACCATAATTTTAGCAATTTTGTGGTCTTTAACCAAAGACAAGTGCATTTTGATGAAGATTTCTTATAGCCTACAGTTTTAAGCCCATTTTTTGTGTAATATTTCAGGTCAGGGCATTGAATAATGAAATAGACGAACTTCCTCTTTTTGAGGCAAAGAATTTTAACATATCCATGTGAAAACAAACTCTATACAGATAAAAAAGTATTAAGACTCAGATTCAATTCTCCAATATTTCATGAAAGGACGAAAATTTTCAAAAAAGCTGTAAGAGAGAATTGCAGGAAAAAATTTCAGAAAATTTTACTTGGGAAAAGGAGTGGAATAGTCCAAAAAACAGTTTTAGAATCATGTTATTCAGAGTCTCACTACTCTTGTTTTTAGATTAATAATTAGTTTCAGCTTATTCAGTCATTGAGCTGAGATTGTTCTTGAGCTCCATTTGCTCCAGTGTTTGTATTGAGGTAGATTTAAACCCATTTCTGTGGATCATTGTTTGGAAATGCAACATTGTATAGCAACAGACCTGTAGGGCCTAAGTAGGTTAGCCTTTTTGCTTCAATTGATTAAAACATTAATATTAAGAGTGTTTTCAGGACTTGCATTCCAGAGTGAGAACCATATAAGTGTAGGAAAAACAATGCAACACCAAAGCAAAGGAACCCAGCAAAATTCTAAACAATTTTTTACATCAATTTCAGAACTTTTAAGCCAGTATTTTCATCTTACATTATGTATACAAAATCTGGTACTTAAAACCAGAAATTCCTGTAAACTGACATGCTAGGTAGTGATTAAGTTACCTACTAGTGAGCAGTAGAAAGACATTGTGTTCTGCAGGATATCCCTAATAAAGTATTTCTTCTGGATATCAAGGTATCAACTATTTCAAGCCATCTGCCTGGCTTTAATTTTCTTACGGAGTTTAGAAATCTCTGTCAATATTTTACTCTATAAAGAGCTGAAACCTTAAGAATTGCAGTCTTTGTGATTTAATAGTTCAAATTTAGACTAAATATATATCATTAATAATCTGAGATTTCATTTTCCTCTCACTTGACTTCTGTTAGTGTGTTCTGATTATACATTCAGCCTCATAGTCTAAAGGGAATGCTGGATAAAAAAGTCTATCTTCTTCTATCTGTAAGAGCTTCATTTTACATCAAATAATTAAATGCTAATTGGAAGCTGAAAAGTAACACATATGAGCATGACATTTTCAACAGTTATATCTTTGATTTAGGAAAAGTAACTCTTACTTCTGTGCTAGCAAATCTAAGATAAAGTACCTCAATGTTCTTTAGAGACAAAAATTGACTGTAAATCTCTCCTCCATCAGCTTACATTCTGAGCCATAAAATTAACTGGGTTTGCTTATTTTCTTTCTCTGAATAATCAACATTTATGTGTGTAGTAAGACATAAATTTAACTATGTTTGACCTAATTATTCTTATGGGTAAAAAATTGAAAGTGTTGAAACTCTAACATGATATTGTCTAAGTAGAGGCCCATGACACATTTTTCAGAAAGAGAGAAAAAAAGGTAAAAAATAGGGATTCTTTGCGCAATGGGGACATTGCACAGGCAGACCTATAAATAATGAAGCTGTAACTCTGAACTCTGAATTTTTAGAATTTCTTTTATTACACTAATTGTTCTCTCTATTCAACTTTCTCCATCTATCCTCATAATAAGTTGTTTTCACAATTCCTTAAATCCACAACAGAAATTATTTTTAAATATACCCTTGCAGAAAATATATAACCATCAGATTATTGTAGAATATGTAGTCAAATTGTATTGCAGTCCTTTTTATTATGGAAACAATTTATTTTCTCCTTGTGCTGGGTCTGGTTAGGGGAAAGAAAGGAATGAAGACATCATTACACTTTTGATAGTCTTATTCTTACTTCTCACTCGGTATGTTGCCCTTTACTCTTACAAAACCAGAACAGTGTTGTGGAGTGTTGTAATTATCCTTGAAGATTTGGTTATGACACAAAGGAAGATTCATGATGTATGTCTATGGAGTTCTTTGGAGTGCCTTCAAGGGAAGACTCAGAAAGAAACTTTTTCACTTCGTTGTAGCATATTCTTTTCTTTCTTTCCTTATCAGAACTGAACTCTGAGGATAGCTATAACTACGTTGCTAAACAATGCAATTATTTATGCAATTATTTCAACACTTGGAATGTGTGTTTATGCTTAGTTCTTGCACAGAAAAGTTACTTTTGAGAAACAAATGCCTTCAGAATTACAGTCATACACTATCAACAGCCAGAGTAAGATTTGGTTGAATTAGGTACTAGAGGCTAAAAAGAAGCTAAAAAACCTGCAAAGATTGCAGTCAAAAACATATTTAAACTTAGAGAAAGTAAGACATATAAATCCAGTAATAATAGCAAAGTGGAGCTCCAAATATACTGGTGATCACTCAAAAGGTTAATTTTCCAAACATGTAAGGGGTTCTTTATTCTGGTCCATGGCAGTGTCTGAATGCCTGTTGCCTTTCACATCATTCACAAACTGGCATTCTTTTGCAATTTGAATATTTCCATGAATATCATTAGTTTTCACCTAAGCCTGTAAAATTAGAATTATTTAGAATTTCCTTTGATTTATCTGGGTAATGGATCAAGCTCTTAGTCAGTGGTCACATTCCACTATGGGAACTCCCACTGCTGGGAGTTCTTTTAAAAGGGATGCTCCAGGATGAAATTAAGTCAAACAAAACAATATTATATCTGAGAACCATTTACTATTTACTGGCAACCACAACAAGAAAAAGGATGCGTTGCCCTACTAAATAGGGGTAGAAAAGACAGAGAAGGAGGAATGAAAATGAAAAGGACTGGGGAGAGAGAGAGGGAGACAGAGAGAAAGAGCGTTACTGCCGGAGGGCTGGGAGTGTCCTCGAGGTCCAGGCGCAGCTCCCGCGGCCACGGGCGGCCGCAGAACCTGGGACAGGCTGGCAGCAGAGCGTGGGATGGATCGATGGAGCAAGGTTAGAGGCAGGAATGTGGGGACAAAGCAGCCAGGGTGTTGGGCAGGAACACAGGGAGGCAAAACAGGCAGTGTGAGGATTTGGGGTCAGCCAGTGTCCAGCCAAGCACCCAGTGAGAGGGAGAATGAGTGACTGTGGGCAAAAAGAGCAAAAGCAGCCTAGAGACAGGGCAAAAAGAAGAGCAAAAGACCAAAAAGACAAGAGCCTAGAGCTTGTGACACAGTTCCTTTTACACCCCCTTGCCCCTCCCAGGTCTGCCTGCTGCTGGGAGACCACTGGCCCGGTCCAATGTCCTGCTGCAGTCCATTGGTACAGGCCTTTTGCCATCCGACTGCAGAGCCTTTCTGGAGGGGACAGCATTCCTGGTGTTCCCGTGCTGCCTGTCCCATGTGAGACATCAAATGGTGCCAGGCAAACTCTGTCCAGAGACCTGGCTTTGTCCCATCTTCTCCCATTTCCCTTCTGCTAGTGGCATAGGTGCAACCCCACATGACTCTGAAAAATGATGTTGAGACAGAGATCAAAATTAAAGTGGCTCCTCATACCAGCTATCTGTGGGCTTTATCACTCCAACATCCGGAGAACTAATGTCCAGAGAAAATCTACTATGCATCCATATCTGACATTAGCTATACAAAGAAATTATCTCTGACTCCAGTAGTTTATATGTGACGAGATAGTAAAATGACAAGTTAATTCATACTTCTAAGTAATCCTTTTAAACCTTAATATTTTTTGTAAACAAAACAAAGCCAAAGCCAAAACCTAAGCCTAAACAAAAGCTAAAGTCAAAGCCAAAGCCAAAACCAAAACCAAAACCAAAACCAAAACACCCCCAACAAAGAAATAAACCCCAAACTAACCAAAACCAAAACCAAAACACCCCCAACAAAGAAATAAACCCCAAACTAACCAAAACCAAAACCAAAACCAAAACCAAACAAAACCAAAAAAAAAAAAAAAAAAAAAAAAAAAAAAAAAAAAAAAAAAAAAGAAGTCAAAAATCTTAGGATACCTAGCCAATTTGGTCTACTACAAGTCAGCTTCAATTGTAAAACTATAATGAGAAATATTTAAATTAGCCTGTGAGAGAAATACATGGATGAAATTTATGCAGTGTGCATAGGCAATCATATATGTAATTACGGGGACACTTGTATAGCTTATCTGTAAAGCCCTCTAATGATTGTGGCAATAGAAACCTTCTAGTCACCATTTTATCCAAGAAAAAGGTTAAGGCAAGCTTTGCAATAGAAGAGAACATTATAGCTCCATTAAGAAACAAACAAATTTCAATTATTCCTGTGTAAATGCAGACAACTGGAAAAAATTCATATAGCTTTATAGTTGTTTCTTTAGGAGATTTCAGTGTCTTATAACTCTTTTTTTCTTTATATTTGTCTCTTAGAGGTCTCACTTTATATTTTCATCATTATTAATTTTCTGAAAGTAGTTGCTTATGTGTTTTCAGAGTTCCTGATTATTGTCTTCCTAAGCAACAAAAACTGTGACATTCTATGGATACCTTCATTTTAGACATTTCCCATAGCTGGATTTGATTCTGGCCACAAACAAACCAAAAAAAGTACCCACTTTAGTGCGTATATCCATTTTTTTGGAAAAAAATCACCAATATATTAATAAGTATCAGAGAATCTGTTGCATTATTTCTGAACAATCTGCAGCATAATGATTTCCCCCTATTATCTACAAACTTTTTAATGTAATTCTTCTGTTTACTCCCAAAATTTTTTCACAATGGTATTTGATAATCAATTTTCCATCACAACCTTTAATCTTATAATAAATAGAACATTAGAGGAAGTATATGAATTACTAGCATTATTTTTGTCAAAGTCTGAACATCAGGTTTTACAGTACTTTGTCATCAGAATTTTGATAAAGTAATATTGAAAAGATGTAGCAGGTTATTTTCTGTAAGTAAATGTTTAAAATCTGTATCAAAAGTATGTTTCATAATGCTTATGAAGACTTATTTTCAGCTATGGATATTATTCAAAAGATGTATTCCCCATAAACAATGTATTTTTTGCCTTAAGAGCTTCTGTGGACTAAACCAGTCTCTCAGGGAATTTTATACACGAGTTAGAATTGGTATTTAAAGTGGTTTATGGCTACAATTAGGCAATATTAAAATAGTAAGTAATTACATACATTAGACAAACTGTTTTTCACATATTTTTAGAAATTATTTGAAAAAATAATTACATGGATTTGATGGCTGGACCACTCAGTGGATAAATTATTGGCTGGATGGTCACACTCAAAGAACTTTTGTCATCAGCTCAGTGTCCAAGTGGAGGGCAGTGACAAGTGGTGTCCTCAGGGGTCAGTACTGGGGTTGGCACTGCTCCACGTCTCTCCTGGTGACACGGGCCCTGGGGTTGAGTGCACCCTCAGCAGGTTTGCTGATGACACCAAGCTGAGTGGTGCAGTCACACTGGAGGGAGGAGATGCCATCCAGAGGGACTGTGGAATTGCATTTTATGGAAATGGTTTGCTCTGGCTCACCCCTGGAAAATGTATGGTTTATCCCAAGTCTGTACCCTCCCTGCAGTATCGTGTGCCTGTAACTCTATTGGCTGGAGAATGTTACCGCGCCCCTTTGAACCTCTGTGATAAGAATGCAAATGCAGGGGTCTCGCCCTCTTTGCCCCTCTTCCCCTGGAGGCCTCCGGACGCTCCCCTTCCCTCTTCTCCCTTCCCCCTCTCCCCTTCCCTTCCCCCACTCCCTCAGTAAATAAACCCTCATCTCATCAGCACCCCACCGGCGTCTGAAGTCTCTTTGCCTGCCAGCACGGGAACACCCACGACCCTAGGACCCGGGGGCTCCTGGGGAGCACTCCCCGGGGATCCCCCCCAAAATTTAAACAACAAGGGACTTTAACAGGCTTGAGAGGGTGGGCTGATATGAACTTCATAAAATTCAAGAGAGTCAAGTGCAAAGTCCTGTACCTGCGTTGGAGCAATCCCAAGAACAGGTACAGGCTGGGTGGAGAATGGATGTGCTTTTGGTTTTTTGGTTTGAGAACTGATTTGGCTTTTTCCCAGACTGCGGATAATCAACCAAGGAGGATCAGAGCCAGAATCTGGAACCACGTGCAGGACCCAGACGCACCATCTTGCAGCCTGTGCTCCACTTGCAGAAAGACATAATCTTTGAGATTAATACTTAGTGCTGAGTGGTAGCAAAAGTATTGATAACTGAAAGTAAACACAGTTAAACATTTAGAAGTATTGAATTCACTATTACTGAAGTGCAGAATCCAAACTTCTGGTAAAACTTCCGGTAAAACTTCCTGTTAATAAATAAACAGCTCTTCTTTTTTTCCCTTTTAAAATGTTCTCTCAGCCAGGCAATGTGGCTGGGCCTCTGTTTTATGCAAGTAAAATGCTTTGTTTCCTAGTAAATAGAAAAACTGTCACATCTAGGAAAGAAATGTTTGCCTACTAAGAAAAGATATAGCAGGCATTTTGTTTATGGCACTTCTTTAATAATAATATTTGTGCTGTCAGTTGAGTTCATAGTTGACAGGTGTCTCCACCTGTCAACTACAATAAGAACAAACAAAACACCTCTCAGAAATGACACCTTCAGACTCAGCACATGTCTAAAAAGACAAGAATTTTCAATAGAACAGTGCTGCTAGAGGCCTTTTGTAATAACATGACTGACCCCATAGATGAGGGGAGAGAAGTGGACATCATCTACCTTGACTTCATCAAGGGTTTTGATACCATCTCCCCTTAAATCTTCAAAGGAGAGCTCAGGAAGGGCAGATTAACTGAATAATAGTGAAGCGGATTAAAACAGTCTGAATGGTAGACCCTGTAAAGTTGTGATCAGTGGCACAAGGTATAGTTGGAGGCCTGTCACTAGTGATGTTCCCTCAGGGGTCACTACTGGATCCAGTCTTGTTTGGCTTGTTCATCAGTGACTTGGATGCAGGGACAGAGTGTACCTTCAGCGAGTTTGCTGATGGTACAAAACTTGACAAAGTGTCTGGTACACCACAAGGCAGTGCTATCATTCAGTGAGGTGTGAACAGGCTGGAGAGTTGAACCTAACCAAGCTCAAATGCAAAGTCAGTACCTGGGGAGGAATAACCTCAGGCCACAGCACTGGCTGGGGGTGGTTCTGCAGGAAAGCAGCTCTGCAGAGGGGACCTGGTGTCCTGGTGGACAACAAGCTGTCTGTGTGTGCCCTGTTGGCCGAGAAGGCCAAGGATGCATTAGGGATGTATAAGGAAAAGCCTTGCCATCAGGCAGAGAGAGGTGATCCTGCCCCTCTGCTCCATGGGTGAGGCAGTATCTGGAGTATTGTGTCCAGTTCTGGGCACCTCAGTTCAGTAAAGACAGGCAACCACCAGAGGGGGTCTGTGTAGGACTCTGATTAAGATTATAGCATCTCTCTTTTGAAGAAGGGCTGAGGGAGCTCAACTTGTTTAGCCTGGAGAAGAGGAAACAGAGAAATTCTTAGCAATGCATGCAAATAACTCAAGGATGAGTGTCAAGAAGATGATGCCAGATTCTTTTCAGAGATGCTCGGCCAGAGGACAAGCAGCAACAGACACAAGCTGAAACATGGGGAGTTTAATCTTTGTATCAGGAAAATCTTCCTTACTTTGAATGTGAAAGAGCACTGGAACAGGCTACCCAGAGAGGCTGTGGAAGTTCCATCTCTGAGGATATTCTGTGCAACGTACTTAAAATGAACCTGCCTTAGTAGAAGAGTTGGACTGAGTGATTTCCAGAAGTCCCTTCTACTCGTAACCATTCTATGATTCTGTGATTCTATAAAATCCACTTTACTACAGCACAAGTGATCTTGTACTGCTTTTTTTTTCCAGCTGGGCTAGCCTGAAAAAGGGAAAAAGAGAAAAGAAAAAGGAAAAAAAATACCACCAACCTTTTTTTTTTTTTTTTTTAATATCATCTATTTATTTAAGGGTAGAGGTTTTTGTTGAAGAGAAATAAATTCACTTTTAGATCACCAAGTTTGGGTATTTGACACAAAAGAGTGTTCAATTTTTTTTTTTTTTAATTTTTTTTTTAATAACTGATAGCATTCACTGGAGCAAAATTAGAAAAGATTATAGCACTGTAGAACATACTAGAGTAACACATTTTGCATCACTTATTGACTCCACCATGCTGGAAAGACAGTTCCGAAGATGTACAGGCTTTGCAATTTGCTCTAAGCAAGTGAAGCATGTTATTAAATCCTTTTATATTTTATACCTAGATGCTTCAGGATTTTTTTGGTTACTTTCCACAGAGAATATGTAGTGCAGGAAAATCCACTAATTTTTGGCAAAGCTATTTAAACAGCTGGAAAAATATTTTTCGTACTTTTCATCAAAATGTTTCTGAATACAAATGTGTACACTGTAATTCTGAGCAAAATTTTCCAACTATGGTAGTCCGTACAACTGCTCTAAATCAAAGAAAAGCAAATGTTTACAAACCTGATAAAATTGTGCAAAACAGCGACTTACATATATGTTCTACTGAAGAAAAACAGCATGCTTTTTGACAATAATCTTTTATTTTTTAAAAAAGATGAAGCGCAATAAAACTAATGTGGCTTATAGCAGAGGGTTGCACACTCAGTTTTCTTTAACTGGCTGTGTCTTCCCTCACCATATTTCACAGAAATTAAGAATGGTTTGGGTTGGAAGGAACCTCAAAGCTTGTCAAGATTCAACCATAATGTCACAGTCAGAGACACTTTCTGCTATACCCAGCTGTTTTTTTACTGAAGAGTGTTGTATTTGGGATGACTTTCCACAATTTTCCCCGATTCTGGAAGTGATACGGCTCAAAGTGCTTCTTGTCTTCCAGTGGTACCTTTGTAACTATGAAATTTGTGTTTGCCCAGCCAGCAGGACGACAGTGTGCTGGCACAGAGAGGCTGTGCTCCTCACACCCCGGGAGCAGTCACATCTCACACCACAGCTCCAAGGTCTGGAGCTACAAGACAGAACTTGCGAGATTGTGCAAGTCTAATGCAGAAAGTGTCAGAGAATTACAGCACACTGCTAATCAAGTTTTTACACATTGATTTATTCAGAATTTTCATGATTTGAAACTTTCTATATTAACTCCTTGTTGGGGGCTAGATTTGCCTCTTTTTTTCACTTACAGAATTTTTTCCCGTAAGTTTCTAAGAAACCCTAATGACCGTAATTAGCCAGAACAAAGAGAGTAGTTGAAGGACATGGCAGCATAAGGTTACACCTATTGTTTTTAAGTCTCTGGGAGTGTCCCTCAGAGGGGAGAGATAACACGAGCTTTGTGAAAGGTAAAAAGACAGAGCTGGGAGAGAGGGACTCACTCTCGCTCTCAGCATCCAGGGACACAGTAAGCTGCCCCCTGTTGCAGGAAGAGTTCACAGTCATCACTCTGCCTCTGTCTCATCCTGGGATATCTATTGTCATCTGCTCCTGTTTCCGGGAATCCTGAGCTCGCTTTCTCCAGTCTCTCCCCCCACCACTGCTTCCTCGGAGCTTTGAGGTTCCCCTGCTGCTCTGTAGCCCTGCCCTGCCCAGCCCTGCCGGGACACCCCTGCTGCTCCAGCTGCCAGCGCAGAGCTCCTCATCTCATCCACCAGCCCGGGACTTTTCCTTCCTTCCAGTTTGGCCTCTCGGAGCCCTGCAGGGGCACCAAGATCAAACTGCTCTGGGCTTTTGTAAAAGAAAGCCCTCAAGGTTCTTGGTTCTGTTTATTATTGATGCTGTAGTTGTTGTTTGTTTTGTCATATATACTAGTAAAGAACTGTTATTCCTATCCCCATACCTCTGTCTGAAAGCCCCTTTAATTTTCTAAATAATAATAATTTGGAGGGAGGGGATTTGAATTCTCCATCTCTAGGGAGGTCCTGCCCCCTTCCTAGCAGACACCTGTCTTTCAAACCAAGACACTCCTTAAGAACTGCAAATAGATGTACCTTTTATTTAAATTCCCCATGCACTACAGTGAAGTCATAGGGTAGCGTAATTTAAAAAAAAATCTAGTTTTAGATTCAGCAACTAATAAAACTTACTCTATTTTGTATTTCAGAGACTACAATATTTGGTCTCTTTCTCTCTTCAACTGTAATTCTTAAAAAGTTTTGAGAAAAAAAATTAAAAAAATAACTCAATAAAATACAACAGAAAGCACAATTAGCCTAATGACTGAAACATATTTATTTATTCCTAGATCGTTACATAGTATTTAATTCCTTTATTAGTTTCATACACACATGTTGCTGCAATAAATTAAAAAACATAATTTTTTTCACTTTTGTGTGAGAACTGTAGCTGCCTCCAAGCACATAAGGGTTTGTGAAAAGTCAAAACTTTTATCAGAACCATGAAAAACAAACCTTTCTGAGATATCTGTAGAAATATAACAATATAAAACCAATAAAAATATTATTTAAGAAAACACATAAGTAAAAGAGAAAAGAAGGAAAACATAGTAGTAGATAGTGGAGAAAAAGAAAGATATCAGTTCCTGTGGATCCAGCGAGAAGACTTGATCTTTGCAATTTTGGTGTTCCTTTGTCAGTCATGGTTATAGTCTTGATCTGTTGGGGGTGGGGGAGGTCTGTGAAACATAAAGTTGTGTAGGTTATTTTATGTATTCAGATTCAGTTGGGATTGCCCAGGTAACTCCCCTGGATGGGGATGTTTTACACTGTCTTAACACTGGATCAGTTCTGTGATGGAAGGATCTGGAAATTAGTCTGGGGTCACTGTGGGAGTCTGATAATTTATGACCCCTTTTAATACATGACAGCTGTTTCTCAGAATAGTGTAGTTGAGCCAGTTATGCCTTATCAGAGGGATAAATATCTTCAGGCCTAGTGTGAGTGTCTCAATACCTCTTGCAGGGCTGGGGGTGGGATGGGGGTAGAGTCTTACACTTGGGCCAGTTGTTAAAGGGAGGACTTGGTCAGGGTAAAGTGTGATATCCCATCTCATAAGACCCTCTTCTTTAACAGCCTTTCATCTGGCTGAAATGCATCTTCTTGGGAAGTAAAGGTTGGTTTGCTGTGGTCATTCTGTGGTAGCAGGTGTGCACCCCTCTGCACCTGAGCTGTTCCTGTGTAGATCAGAGGCTTCATCCACATCCCCCTCTGCCCTCCTCACTTCCCTGGAAAAAATTCTCTTCCCCTTGGTTGGGGGCTGCAAACCCAGCCTCAGCAGAGCACCCTGTCCAACTGTTTGAGTCTTTAACTCTGCAGTCTCTTGCACCAGCTTACCTGTAAATTTCATTGGGCCATGATCTGTTATTAAATTTGATTATATGTGATGACTTACATGTATTTCCAAACTCAGAACCTTAAAAAGGCAAGGCATTTTGTTAATCTGGAAAGAAAGGTCTATCACTAACAACTGAAATGTAAACACCTCTTATTGCTTCTAACTGCAAATGACAGGTCAAAAGGTTTCCGGAAAAAAAAAACAGCCAAAGGAAGAAAGAGCATGTTATGACTTTTTCGCAGCTGAAAGAAACATTATTTTAAAATTCCTGAATAATGCTTTAAGCAGCAGTGATTTTTTTTTTCCCCAACAACTTTTGACACAACTAAGAGGTGAGCATAGACAATAAATTTGAATGAATCAACAGTGTGCAGCTGGGAACAGGTGGAATTTAAGATGCCATGGTCATGTCAATACATGACCATTTGTCTGATACAAAAAAGATTAAGGCTGATTCTATTTTATGACTATTGTATGATTTTATCCTATTTGATGACTCTATTTTTCAAATTGGAGCAATTTAAAAGGCTTAAAATGCATGTCAAGACATTAGCACGTACTTAATTTGCCGCTTTAAATATATAAACCTCAGCAAGTAATTGAACAGAGATCAGAAAGCTGATTTTTTTTTAATAGTCACTTATCTTTGCTTTATTTCTCCAAGTGAGTGATGGAGTGGGACAGATGACTGGTTGTATGTTGCCCTTGACCAAGAATAAAATGCCAGGGATGTAAAAATGGCAGCTGGCTGTACGGACATCAGTGTTTTTGAAATTCCTCAATTGAAACAAATGGAAAATAAACCCTTCCATTCTGAAAATTGTTTTTCTTATTTTACATGAAGAGAAAGACAGTATCTAATGCCTAAAAAAAGGCTGCTTCCTGAACAGAAACATGTTAACACTGAAATCTGACAATTATCAGTTTGCAGATTTTTCACAATACCATTAGAAGCTGTAACTAGAAGTTACAGTTGTGAAGAAATGAGGAAAAATAATGAAATTTGTTAACAATTTTATAAAGCATTAAACACAAAAAACATAGTCAGAATAAGTTTACACTCTAGAAAGCAATCTGATCCTGTAGCAAAGGCATATATTGTGAACTCAACATCAGATTTGGTTTCACACTGAGAATATAAAGCTTTATTGGATTTGTTTAGAACTTATCTGTATAGTTTCAAGGACATTTAAACATTTCCTTCCCATCCTAGTTGTATTATTGCATTTCCTTTGATAGAATAGAACACATGTTCCTTAGCAAGATTTAAACCAAGGCGGTTTTATGATTCCCTTCTTTTTTATATTTGCAGAGGATTTGTTGGGGATTTTTTTGTCCTTCTAACGTATCTTACTCCACATTAAAGTAGCAAATGACCCCAAGAACGGTTTAGTCAAACTTGACCTACTAATTACTCTTTTTACAGTTCTCCTTCTTAGTCTCTGATTTTCTTATTTTATACAGAGGAGAATAATTTTGATGATAAATAAATATTTTGTTATTGTCTATCAAAATAATGGAGTTTGATGGAGTTAGATAACTAGATAATGGTATTTTACCTCATGACTTCTCAGCCTGACAGGACTTTACGGCAAGGAAGATCTCTATAAATCTGATGTCTAAAAACCTCCTTTTCCCTCCTTGATATTAATTTGATATCTAGAAAATGATGTGAAATTGAGAGATTGCATAGTGACACCACCATTTGCTTCAGGATCACACAAAAGAGAGCAAGTCTTGTGTAGTGGGTTGATGCTGGCTGGATTCAAGACACTCACCAAAGCCACTCTCTTCACTCCCCTCCACAGCTGGACACGTGAGAGAAAATTTAACAAAAGGTTCATGGGTTGAGATAAGGACCAGGAGACATCTCATATCAAATACCATCATGGGCAAAATAGGCTTAAATTAGAGATAATAATTAAATTTATTACAAATTTAGAGCAGGATAATGAGAAGTAAAATAAAACCTTAAAAAGCACCTTCCTCCCACCCCTCCTTCATTCACATCTCTACCTCCTACCCCAGCAGCCCAGGGAGACAGGGAATGGGGATTATGGCCAGTTCACCACCCAAGGCTTTTCCTGCTGCTCAGGAAGAAGAGTCATTCCCCAGCTGCATCATGGGGTGCCTCCCACAGGAGACAGTCATCCATTAACTTCTCCAACACGAATCCACCTCACAAGCAACAGCTCTCAGTGATCTGCTGCAGTGTGAGCCCATCCCACAGGCAACAGTCCTCACAAAACTGCTACAGAGTGGGTCACTCTTCCCTGGCGTGCAGTTCTTCAAGAACAGGCTGCTGCAGCATGGGACCTCCCTTGGGTTCACAGAGTCCTTTGAGAATGTCCCTGCTCCAGGCTGAGAGCAGGACCCTGCTCTCCAGAGATTTCCTATGAGCTCACAGCCTCCTCTCAGGCATCCACCTGCTCTGGTGCAAGTCTCTTCCACAGGCTGCAGGTGGATCTCTGCATCCCTATGGACCTCCACAGTCTGCAGGGACACAGCTGCCTCACACTGGGCTTCAGGGGAATCTCAGGCTCTGGTGCCTCTCCTTTTCGCTGACTTTGGTACCTGCAGAGTGGTTCCTGTCATGTATTCTCATCCCACTCTTCTCTGGTCTAACTCCATTTGCCACTTTGATCATCCATCTGTGGCTTACCTGTGCTATAACTCATTGTAAATTGTTCACCAACAGACAGACATTACCTGTCAGCTGCAAAAAACAGAGAACATTAAAACAGAAAAACAGATATGCTTAAAATATCTGGAACCACGCCTCATCACGTGACTCCTAAAGAGCTGCGCCGGGCCCAAGTGATTATTATTGGGAAAAGGCTCAAGCTTGCATTGCTTCTTGATATCCTATTATCCAGCACTTAAAGGGCATGAAGTGATAGACCACGGGGAATGGCTTCAAACTGAGAGACAGTAAGTTTAAATTGGACATAAGGAAGAAATTCTCCACTATGAGAGTGGCGAAGTGCTGGAACAGTGCCCTGAGAAGTTGTGGAAGCCCAGTCACTGGAACTGCTCAGGGCCAGGTTAAATGGAGCAACTTAGTCTAGTGGAATACATCCCTGTCCACAGCACAGAGTTTGGAACTAGATGATCTTTAAGGTCCCCTCCAATCGGAACCGTTCTGGGATTCTGTGATTCTGTAGCTAGCACGAGACAGCATTTTATAATTTTTTTCTCACTTTGTAATTAATAACTGTTGAAGGCAAGGGCAAGAGTGGAAACAATGCAACCCATTGTCGCACTTGATTAAAATTGATCAAATATCTGTATAGTCTGAATATCTTTAATAAAATTCAGAAATAAATAGCCTCCAAGGATCTTTTCCATGGACAGTCTTTATTTCTAAGGGAAAAAAAAACCAAATTCCCCTTCTATTATATTTAGGTTACATGATCAGAAATCAGGTCAGGGAGAGACTGTAAGCCAAGGACAGGGACCAGCTCCCAGGTTCTCCTTACATAAACAAATTTCTAAAAAAAATGGAATGTTTGTTCAGGAAGGGAAATGCAAACCCAAGCTATTTGTGGTTTTATGTATTTGTGTAATATTTCTCTTCATTAGTTATTCAAAATTTTGCATTATCTGAGTGATATTGGAACAAGACTTTAAATCTTTACCTATATGAAGCAGAAGTGAACACAGAAACAATTTTTTCAGATCATTGTTCATCATATATATAAACAAATCTGTGAATCATTATGTGCAAAATATATCAACTAATGTACATGAAACATATGCTTTTTATTACATACATGAGAATTATTTACAATATCTATGAGTAACTCTCTTTCTGTTATTTTTCAGAGTCAACACATCTCTTCTATAAAAAAGTTTAATGCGTGAAAGTTGATTTTTCTTTTCCTAGCAATTACAAAGCAAAGAATGTTTTTTTACATTATCATTCTCATTAATGAGTTAAGCTGGGGTGCCTGGGGACACAACTGACTTGAATGTTCTTGTAGACTGCAGTTAAAAAAAATCAATAAAAGTTAAAAATCAATTAAAAAAATTCTGAACTAGCAATGCAGAGCTGAAGGAACAAGAAGATACACTTGAAATTTCAGTTCTGTCACTGATGCAGATACTAAGCAAATTGTGTAGAATTAGGTCTTTTAGGCACCTTGCTGTATTATTAATCCAGTCAAAATCTTAGGGTTAATGATCTTTCTCTTTTTACACATTTTTATTTGCAAACAGGAGCAAGGTTGATTATAGTGCAGAACTTAATTCATAAATAAAAAAAAATATCATTGAAACTGGTGGATGGAAGCTTCCTAGGGTTGCAATTGTTAAAGCAATTGCATATTAAGGAATCACTCTGCTTATTTCTTATTTTGTAGTTGTCCTATATGTCTTGTGTACTTTATGCAAAATTTGAAACCATTGGATATTCTGAGATAACGGATGCAAGGCTCCTAGAGACTACAGAAAACTGTTCCTGCATGATTTTTTTTTGACACAAGGCATGCATATTTTCCAAGATGCTGATACTATTAAAAATATTATTAATTTTTAATGGATGATAGAAAACTTTTGAATTTCTCTAGTGGAAATATAACCTAAACCAACATTTATAAATATTTCAAAATATCAACATGAGTATTTTTTTTTCTGATATACAGGTTATTTGAGAAAATGTTTTCACATTAAGTTAACTTCTTTGGTTCCAGTGGTTAATTAAAAGATAATTTCAAGTATTTTTCAGTCACAACCTTAGGCTCGTTCTATTTTGAGAGCATGACTCTAGTCTCCTGGGTAACTCAGCCAACCAGTATTTTTCTAAAATTTGTTTAATTCACTACTTCAAATACATTAGCATCCTTTTTTGGAAGTCTAGGCAGACACTACTAGAGGTCAAGGCCATAAATTTCTTTAAGATAGTTATTTCTAGTACAATACTTTGTGTACCAAAACCTTTAAAGCATGCTTCATAAAATAGATTTTATATGAAAGAATTACTGTTAAATTGTTAAGAAACTTTCTTTGCAAATATTGACTTCACTACTTTTTTGTGTGGGTTTTATGTGCTGACACAGAAAAATTTGTTTCAATATATTATACAATAGAAAGTTTATTAATCAGAAATGTGATACTGTGTTTTTATTATTCTTGCTGTATTAAGGTTTTACTTTTTACTTAAAAGATTATTTGGAACAGAAACTAGTACAAAATTTTCCTATAAATTATATGTTCCTACACAATAACACCCATATATCATGATCTAGAGTGCTACATTTAGAACGCTACAAGCAGTAGAATGTAGAGTTATAACTACCTATCTTATGTGCTACGTAATATGCAATTTCTGTTGTAGTGGGAGAGATTGTTTACAAAGTTATCACCATTAGTATGCATGGGAATCACATCCAGCCCAAGATTTAATTGTTGGAAAGTAAATAGAAATTATGAAAATATCACAGTCTGTGCCCTTGTTGTTTAGCATAAATTAGTCTCCTTTAAAATGTTTTAGTTGTGTTTTGTACACACCTTAATATCAGTATTTTTGAAGATTTGTGTATAACTATAAAGAAATTAAATACCATCCTGTAGAACAATACTTACAACAGAATAAATCATGGAATAGGTATTAAAAGAAAAAAGTTAATTATGTAAAACTTTTAATGTTTTTATTGGTTTCCTACCAATAAAATAAATAATAAAAGTCATGTATAATCAAGATGATTTCCTTCTATGATGAAATAACTGGCTTTGTGGACAAGAAGACGCCAGTGAATATTATATTACTTGCCTTTACTACATCTGCTGACTCAGTCTCTCTTAGCACCCCTGTAATGAAACATAAGCGGTGAAGTACCAGTTTATGAACTACGAAATACATGAAGAATGGGACAAACAATGAGCTGAAAAGGCCATTATGAATACTTCAAATTCCAGCTGAGAGATGTTTATGAATACATACCTCTCATACCAATGATCCAAACCAGAATCATAGAATGGTTTGGGTTGGAAGGAACCCTAAAGATCACCTAGTTTCAATTCCCCTGCCATGGGAAGGGAGGAACACTGTTCATTAAACCAGTTCCCTTGCCCCCAAACTAGGCCTTGAACACTGCCAGGGTAGGCACATCCATCTGTCAGCGTGTCTGGCCAACCTGTTCTACTGCTTCAGCACCTTCACATTAGAACAATTCTTCCTCACATGTGATCTTTACCTACAATCTTTCAGTTTGAATCTATTCCTCCTTGTCCTGTAACTATAGTTCCTGGCAAACAGTCGCCCTTCAGATACTGGAAGGCTACGAGATCGCCACACAACCTTCTCTTCTCTGGGATGAATAAGCCTAACTTTCCCAGCTTGTCTTCATAGGGAAGGTACTTTATCCTCCCTGTGGTCCTCCCTTCAATTTGTTCCAACAGGTAGAAATATGAGTTGTGTTGGGGATCTATAGCAACCAGGAACAAATAGACATGGACTGCCTTATGCATGTGAAGGAGATTCCTTTATTGTAAAAATCACCCACCTTTTATACCTTCAATCTCAACCAGGCGAAACCAAAACTTTCCAGAAGAAGGGCACCCACTGGCTGGCTCAGCTGCAGCCTGTTGTCCACGAGTCGTATCTCTCACCCCCCAATCACCTTCCAGCCATCCAGCCTGCAGCTGTGCCTTCCCACAGTCTTCTGGTGAGCATAAGCCTCAACAACTTTATCAATTATAACCCCATATCCCACATCTCCCCCCACCTTTTTTTTTAATTAAGCAGCGAAAACCTAGACAATTCCTAAAACATTAATAACAGTGACAACAACAATAACCATTAACTTTTCAAGAACTGTAACATACACCTAAACCATAGCAACTGTATCAGGACAGTGCAACAAAAAAATTGTACTCACCAGGATGGAACCCAGTCCCAATGGTGGCCTGTGGAGATGCAGGCACAACCTCCTCCCTGTGTTAGTAAGTCCAGGGGTCCTTTCCATTGCCCAGTTAGTAAGTCCTTTAGTGACACACTGAGCCCTGTCCACACACCAGCTAGCCCCGATTTGGGTCAGTATGGTCAAGAGTGGCCACCCCCAGACCACTGCAGATCCGGGTCCAGGTGGCAGTAACGCAGGGACGTTGCTCCTTCCAGCAGCAGCAAACTGCGCTGGGGGAAGGAAAAGGCTGCTGACGTAATAGGTGCCGAGGATCAGAATTAAAAAAACAGAAGTGTCTTCAGCATGTGTCCAAGAGCTTTCATTCTCCAAGGATCCCAAGGACCGGAAAGACCTCTAACTGCTGGTGGCAGTGTCTTTTAAGGGGGGGGTGGAAAATGGAGGGGGATACAGAACACGGACCAACTGGGGATGGGCAAGGGAGGAGTCAGAGGAGGGATCCATCAACCAATGTCCAATAACCCAACTCCAGGGGAGGGTACAGTTCAAACAAGCCAATGGGGAGCCGAACTTCACAGAACATTCTAGAACTTGGGGGGGGGGTGGGGGTGGGGGGTAAGTACAATCATTGATTGGCATAAGGGTAACCATGGTGACAGACAGGCAATTGGTCAAAAGGAAGATGGGCATGGAAGATTCTGGAAGCAGGGAAGGGAATTCAGGGTGATTGACAATAGGAGAGAGGTGGGAACGATTCTGGATGAAACCACTTCTTAACTCCAAGGGGAAAACTGGGGAACAGTCAATAACAGTAATCAAAAACACACGGCCACACTTTACCATTACTGGAGGTCTTAGATGAGCCTTTGAATTGCAGGAGTACTGTCTCTCACACAGTCAGTCTTTCCCATCTTGTCCTAATTTGAAAAAATGAGGACATAGAGGGTTTTTAGCTAGTCTGTCCTGAGAGCACCCAAACTCCATCTCTTTTTGTTTTTAAATACAAAAGCAGTGCTTTTCATCCCACTGCAGGGCCCCTGGCAGACAGGATGCCTTGCAAACAAGACACAATGTACAGAATAATTATGGTGACACAAATATTAAGCCTAGTTCAAATGAGGCTGTTCAACCAACTCAACAATATTTGCCCTGTGGGAAAGCAGGAAATGCCCCTAGTGTGAGACACATCCCCTTGCTATAAGAAGTTCCAAACTCATTCTGAAGTGTAGGCAGGTCCATTGTCCATTTTGATCGCGTCAGGAAGGCCCAAAGTTGCAAAATAGGTGAGCCAATGCCAGAGGCATCACAGGCCTTCTCTCCGGTGTGAGCAGTTGCCATTAGGAAATGGGAATAGGTGTCAATAGGTACATGAGCATATTTTAAACGATCTAACTCTGGGATAAGGGTAACATCAGTTTGCCAAATGGAGTTAGCAGTTAAACCTCGACGGTTAGTTACTTCTGCTAAAGGAGCAGAAGCAGAGTAGGAGCAACCCCATGACGGGAGGCACAAGAAAATAGAACAGCTTGGCTTGTGCAAAAGTATTTGGTACCACACCTGTCATCAAAGTGATATCTGCACAATTTTTACCTTCTGCAATAGGGCCAGGAAAAACTGTGTGGGGGTGAACATGTAACACATAAAAATCATGCTGCCAGCTGTTAATCACGGTCCACAATATTCTCAACTCTGTAAGCAAAAGATGGTTATTAACAGGTTTTAAATATGCAGATTCTAAATGGAATACCACATTGGTAGCATATGAGGAATCAGACAAGACAGATGGTTAGAAAACCAATTACAGTGCTTCTAGTCACAAACTGAAATATTACTAAAGCTTTGAGAGAAAACTAAACCTTACTTGTCTCCAGTTCAGGCAATGACTTGCAGGGACATATAGATTAGCAGTGCACACAGTGTTTGCTGCTGTGAGAGTTAAGAAAAACCATTCTAACACATGTAAAGGTTCTTTATTATTAACAAATTATTGAAATAAAACAGGAAAATATTGAAATTTGCTAGCAACTATGGCAAGGTATCAGAATCCCACCTCCACTGTTGTCTCTGGAGGCGAGGTCCAGCCCTGCAGCAATGCTTTGCGTACAAAGGGAGGTTACCCCTCTCTGTCCCTGTGTTGAGGACATTTCCTTTTAAAACGATCGATGGAACCGCAGTTAAAACAACCCCTCACCTGTCACGGTGCTGTGTTTTGAGACCTCAGCGTCTCTATACTGGCTAGCCCAGGCACCACGTATATCGACTGAAGGATCAGTCCGTACGCCGCGCGAACGATACTGATTCCTACGGGGTTCTTGTTCCAGAGAGATCCTCTCAGCAGTGGTGGTAAAGTGACGCGGACAGAGGCAGGAGGGAGGCAGCGGGGTAGCAGCAGAGTTTATTGAATGTACACATGCAGTCCGACTGCGCCGCGACTGCGCGCGAAATCAGTCTGCGCAGGGTTTTATCCAGATAGGTGAGAGGGAGGGGTGAGGGTACAACAACCAATGAAGGGGATCCCCGGGACAGTTAAACATGCGGGAAGTTTAACTTTACCAACCGGGAAGCGGGGAGGAATACAAAAAACGTGGGCAGCATGAACGACAAGTAACGGGCTGTTACATAACAACAGGTGCACGCACGTGTGAGAGAGAACAAAGGAACAATACGACAGACCTAATAAACCTAATTTGCACACTGCCACACTCACCCACATGAGAACCCGGAATTGAGCAGCTAAAACCACTGCCAGAGAACCAGCATGATGAGTGGCAACAGCAGATGAAGCAGGAAAGGTATAATCTGTGGCTGGTCCCAAGTCCAGGCTGGAGTCATTGAGCTCTCCCCATCTTCCCAGAAGTACTGTAGGGGCTGGAAGATCTTGGACTCTTTAGTCCCCTCACTGGCAAATTGTGACCCTGGAACAGCATGCCCAGAGCCAGGGGCAAGATCCAGCTCTGCAGCCTCCAGGCTGGTTTGCTCTTGGGAATTCATGGCCTCTGGGTGAGACATCATAGCAAATTCCATCAGGGAAGTTGATGTGAAGCAATTGGCAGTTGGGCCCTCTGAGGAGGCAAGGCAGAGGCACAAGGTCCTGGTGGCCAGAAGCAGCAGCGATGCTGAGGTTCGGTGCAAGGGCTGCATGGTGGTGCCAGAGCACGGCCCCACAAACAGCACTGCCCCAATGTTGTAGAAGGCTTGATTGACTGGCTTCCCTAGCCGCGGTAACAACATTCACGCTGTCCCACCCAGGCTGCCCAGCAACAGTGAGCCCAGAGGGACCACAGCGGGACCCCCATCCAGAGCCGTGGGCTCTGCACTGTCAGCCATGGTGGGCATGGGCATGGCCACTGCTGGCGGATGCAGAGTGGGACTGTGGCTGCTGGGGCAGTCATGCCTGAGGGTGTGCAGGAGTTCTGGGCTGTGATTATAGTCTAACTCTCTGGAAGCCAGGCTTTGGTTCAGTGCACATATCTGGGTTCGGTTATCGGTACATATATATGAGTTTAGTTATGTAACTGGGCAGTAACGACTGCCAGGTCATCCTCCTTCATTGCAGCTTCCCTGCATTTTCACCAGCACTGGATTACAATATAGTCATTTTGGGTAAGAAGCGTGTCCGCCACTTGCTCACAGCGTGGGAGCTCTGCTTCAAGGGGATCAACCACGCAGGGATTTCCTTCAGAGTAAGGCAATTCTGCAAGGTATGGGTTAATCTTGGGGTAGCCTGATGCACTGGATATGAGTTATGGGGGTTCTAAGAGCTCAGGGGAATTGGATTCTGTAGCCAAGTAATGGCAAACATTCACACGATTTTCTTTCATGGCCGCCACGATTGCTTCGCATGTGATGAGGTGCCTGCATGCTTCAGCATCGCTGTCCCTGGTGATACCAAAAAATCTCTTTCCTACCTTCCTTGCAAGGTTTCTAATTGAAAGAGCCCACCAAAGGGGAAATCTCTAACATGATTAGACACCCAGTTCACAAGGGTGCTCAATTTTGCATCAGTAATGTCAATAGTTTGCTGATGTAGGAGCCACCGTACCTGATCCAAGCTCCTCCTTTCTTCCAGGGATATTCAGCCTCCCATATTGCTTCCACTGGTTCACTCATCTTCTAGGTGAGGTGCAGGCATTTTGATTCCTGAGTTCCTTGCTGAAGTCCTCCTAGATCCTTCCCCGGATCCTCTTCCCAGCCAACTGATTCCTTGACTCAGTGGAAGTTGCTACCAGAGTGGTGCACTCTGCACCACCTTGTAGGTCCCTCTTTGGATACCATTTGTAGCAATGGGTACCAAAGAAACATGGACCCCCCTTATGCATCTGAAGGAGATCCCTTTATTGTAGAAATCACTGCCTTTTATACTTTGCATTTCAACTGGACAAAACCATAAATTAACAGAAGAAGGGCACCCATTGGCTGGCTCAGCTGCAGTCTGCTGTCCATGAGTCATAAATATCTCTCACCCCCCAACCGAATCCCAACCATCCAAGCCTGCAGCTGTGCCTTCCCACAGGGTCTTCTGGTGAGCATAAGCCTTAACAACTTCAGCAAGTATAGCCCCATATCCCATAGGGAGCCCTAACCTGCATGCAGTATTCCTAGGTGGGGTCTCACAAAAGCAGTGTAGAGGGGGAAAATCAGCTCCCTTGATCTTCTGGTCACACCTCTTTTGATGCAGGACATTAAAACTAGGACACAGTTGGCTTTCTGGGCTATGAGTGCACACAGCTGGGTCATGTTAAGGTTTTTGTCAGACATCACCCCCAAGTCCTTCTCCAAAGGACTACTCTTAATCACTTCTCCACTCAACTTGTGTTTGTGCCTGGGATTGCAACATCCCAGGTGTGGCAATTGTGTTGCACTTCACTTTGTTGAACTTCATGAGTTTTGCACACACCCACCTATGAATCCGGTCCGGGTCCCTCTGGATGGCATCCCTTCCCTCCAGTATGACTACACCACACAGCTTGACGTTGTTGGCAAACTCATTGAGAGTGCATTCTATCCCCTTCTCCATGTCAGCAATAAAGACAGTGAATATTTATCCACCCCAACACTGACCCCAGCAGGACATTACTCATCACTGGTCTCCATATGGCTGCTGATCACAACTTTTTGTGTGTGGCCATCCAGCCTGTTCTTTACTCACTGAGTGGTTCATTCATCAAATCCATATTTTTCTTGTTTAGATACAAGGATGTCATGTGGAATAGTGTTGAACACTTTGCACAAGTCCAGGTAGATGATGTCAGTTCCTTTGCCTTTATGCATCAAAGAATGCTCTAGCCCCATCAAAGATGGCCACAAAATTTTTTAGGCATGATTTGCCCTTTATGAAGCCACGTTTGTTGTCACAAATCACCTCTTTGTTTTCCATGGGCTTCAGCAGTTTCCAGGAGAATATGCTCCATGATCTTTCCTGGCACAGAGCTGAGACTGACTTTTCTATACAAACCTCAGTGTTCAACCTTTTGAAACGTGGGCTATATTTCCCTTTTTCCAGTCATGGGGAACTTCATCTGACTGCCACAATTTTTCAAAAAGGATGGATAGTGGCTTAGACAACTTTGTCTGCCAGGACCTGCAGATAAATCTCATCAGGTCCCATGGATTAATTTAGGTTCCTGAAATGGTACTATTTATACATCCACTATCCTTCAACATTACTGATTATTTAGACTGCATTGTTGTCAGCCGCAAGTCTGGCAATTAGGCTACCATTACACCATGCCAAATCCAATGATCATAACTTCATGTAACAAGTATTATATAGTCACAATATATTCCCACAAATTATTGAGATCACATACATTAACTTGAAACACTTAATTTAGATTATATATTATGTAAATTTCACCGAGTAATGAGATTTCATTTATTGTAAATTAGAGAGTACACCTGATCAATCAAACTATTGGATTTAAAAACAGAGAACAAGATAGGAAAATAGAGAGGAGAAAAAAAGGTAGAAAGGAAAAGCAAGCAAAACAGAAAGAGGGAGGAGGGAAGGGGGGATGAGAGGAAGGAGAAGGTCACAGCCAGAGAGACAGCCAGAAAGAAAGGCAGGGAGAGACAGAAATAGAAGACAGAAAAAGACAACAGAGAAAGAAAGAGCTGAAGAGACAAAATGTTACTGACTTTTGTCAAACCAACTAGCTATGACAATAGATGCAAGCTTCCAATAATTTAAAATTGTATTTATGTTCCATGTTTACAGTGTTGTAAACAAAGATAATGTTAATTGAAGCAGCTTTGCAAAATTGTTATTGTGATAAGAAGTTGTTCACTAATCAGTTGTCCTAAAAAGGAGGGAATCAATATCCTCTGATTTTCTTTTCTTTTAGAGATATTAATTTCAGCACCATAACCTGTAACTTCTGTTAACAGCTGTCATCTGTACATTATTGCCATGGGGACCGTCACAGTTAGGTGAGCAGTAAATGTAATGAAGGAGAGGGAATGTAAGGAAATTAGAACAGCTTTACAGGTCGCTGTATGAAAGATCATTGAAAAGTACTGAAATTAGATTATCTTTTGGATTTTCTTACATGGTTTTCTTCAGTTCATGAAGTACTTTCTTTTCATTTCACTTCTTCAAGTGCTGCTGAAATGAAAATTTTGTTCATGACACAGTTTCCATATGGACTGAACCACAGTTCAGTCACAACTATTCTTTATACCAGCTTGGAACTTCAAAGTCAATTGAAACTTGGTCCAGTTACAAGTATTATGAGATCTAGTAGATTCATGGTCATTCTGCCCATCCTATATGAAGAGTTCTACATTCTATAATTGTGTTCTTTTGTTTCCTTTTTTGTTTGTTAATTTATTTTTGTTTTTGTCATATTATTTTCTTATTTCCTAAGGCAACTTTGTAGGTAAATTGGCAGAAAGGCTATATGCTATCCCACTGCTATAGGTAAGACTACCACAGCTAGAAAAAAACCACACAAACAGTAACGCTTAATTTTCTCATGGAATCCAGAATATCTCCTTCCCCAAATTCATAGTATTCTTGGCATGAACAAAAATTCTGAACATAAGGAGTAGCCCTTAATACCTTTTTGGATTCAGTACGTAGTGTGTTCTTTAGTGATTCTATAATGATTCTGATCTAGTCTCTCTCCACTGCTCCCATACCAGCAGAGGAACTTCTATCATCTTCTGGGGGGCTGTTCTTGGCCAAACACACGTACTAAGACTGAGTATATTATCATGTCATCCTGCATCAGTACTCTACCATTTTTCCCTTCTTTCTGTTATTAATTTCTATCTTAAGGTTCATTTTTCCAAGATGTCTCCTACCTTGATAACATCTCCCATGTTCCTGTAGTACAGCCTTACAAGAATTACTCTCTTGTTTCTCTATTTGGTGATTTACATTCTTTATCATGATGAAGGCTTCTCCCATTTCCACTTCTTTTTCCATCATCAGTTGGAGTCTAGGGTACCATACCCTGTTATCTGGAAAGAAATCGGTGGTGTTGTGTTCAGTTCATCTCACAGCAGTTGTAACCTTCAACAACATTATTCGTATGAACTTACAAAATGAAATTGCCTGAAATAGGGCAAATAGTTTTCACATCTCCCCCACCTGCATTTTCTTGCACAATCCTAATTTTGATAATATTATTGCAAGCTTAACTTCACATGTATTTCTGGTTCCATATTTTATCTTTTGGAGAAATTAATGGCATTAGTCTGTGCTTGGCTCTGTGAAAACCTCTAAAAAGCTTTCTACCAATATACTAGGTATTTCAACTAACTGCTTATTAGGTTTTATGAATTCCTGGCTTTTTGTTTAGTCAACTTTATTATTCTTTCTGTATATGTCAAACTTTGCTAATTGATAAAAAATTTAATTTTTTTTTCTTTAGTCCTTTCAATGTCATTAAAATAAACTTTCCCAACATGGTAATTTGTATTTATTTTTCTAATTTTAAGTTCTTATTTCCCAAAGCCTCTCAGTCTTACTAGTTAATTTAACTAAAATATGCAACAAATATATAATAAAATGCTTTCTCTTATGTTGTTTTCTGTGTCCTCCTTAATAGAATTTATAAGTCATCGATGAGAAACTTCAGATAGTAATTGTGTAGGTAAAAACAAATTAGAAAGGAAATAAAACTACAAGACATGATGGTGACAAATAATAATCAGTAATAGGGAGTTATTACATGTATTTGCTGTATAACAGGACCAGTGACAACCTAATAATCAAATCTATGCTTTTTTGTTTTTGTTTTTAATGCATAGGTATCATCTCTATTGGGAAGAACAAAGCTCAATTATGTACTCTTTGTAACTATTTAAAATATTTCTGTGGAGTCCGTCTAATATTATTTCTTTTTTAAAACCTGCAAAATTTATTGTTACATTGCATTTTTCCCTTCCATTCTCTCCATTATACCTTCTCTGCAGATTTCTTTCAAAATTTTGGTGGTCAAATCTTGCATAAAGTTGATACGTCTGTTACTTCAATGTTATTTTCTTTATTCCCCATTGATGACATGTCTGGAAAGTTATTCAAGCAAGTTTAAAGAACACATACTCATTGCCTTTCTGTCTTTTTAATTGTTGCATTCATTCAGAATATGACAATTTCAGCCCTACAAAGTGTTATTTCTGCGAAACAAATATGCAATTGCTAGAAAAACTTGATGTGGGTTTATTTTGAGCAGCCTCTAGTGGGAAGGCTTGCTTTCTGTTCAAATAAAAAAAAGAGGGTCTAGTTCAATTTCTGACCTTTAATTTCCTTATTCTGGAAATCATGTTAAAACTATTCCAAATAAATCATTATTAATTAACTAATTATGAATAACTAATCTTCTCTAGTGTCTTCCCTGCTGAGTAACTGAAGGTATGTGAAATTCTAGCTTTTCCAATGTTGCTGGAGTAATTCCTCCTACAATACTGATGTGTATGTATTAGTGAAAATTCCATGGTATCTGTAGAATTGGTTAATTTTGCTGCAAAGTTGCTGAAGAACTTTTGTGACTACTAGATTGCTTTGCCCTTTCTACTCAAATATTAGAATGGAACGGAACGGAACGGAACGGAACGGAACGGAACGGAACAGAACAGAACAGAACAGAATAGAATAGAATAGAATAGAATAGAATAGAATAGAATAGAATAGAATAGAATAGAATAGAATAGAATAGAATAGAATAGAATAGAATAGAATAGAATAGTTCCAAGTCAGTTTGGACAGAGCTTTGAGCAATCTGGTGTATAAAAAGATTAAAGATGTGTCTGTCCATGGCAGAGGGGTTGTACTAGATGACACATAAAGGCCCTTTGACCCAAACCATTCCTGGATTCTATGATTAAAGGACTTCCACTTTATGTGAAAAGCTGTGAAAATAAGAAATTATGACAACTCCTTTCATTAGTAAAAATATTGTAGGATTTCTAGTTCTATCACCAGTGTTTAAGGCATCCTTAGAATAACTTGTCATCATATTAATTTTTCTTTGCTGCCTTCAGCTTCTGAATTTTTCATCATACTGAGGTGTGATGGTCCAGTCTTTGTAAGCATCAGTGATAGCAATCTAGAATCACACAGGATGACAGCTGGGAGAGAACTGATCTATCTGTGTTCTGTAATAATGCATTGACACTTGTGAGGTGACTAAAATAACTTGTGAGGTGGCACACTTACAACTTTAGTAATTGTATTTATTGGCACAATTTCTGCTTTCAAAATAAACTGAAGAAATGCAAGAAACATTTGAAAAAAAAGGAAATTGTGAGATTAAGGGAAAAGACACCAACTATTGTTCTGAGCTCTCTACATTGTGATGTTATTATTGAAGGAGCTGAAGAAAGTGGTTTGCTTACTGAAGGGAGCCTAACAGGAAATGTAGGGTGTAAATAATTAAGACTTACTGCATTAGTTAAAAGGCAGATGATACAAACACAAACAGAATGAATGACACATAGAGGAACAACTTCATAGAAGAAAAACTGTGTTCTCTTAGTCAGCACTAAAACACAGAGCCTGTAATGTCACTTGAGTCAAAGACTTAAAGAAGCATCCAACAACCTGCCTGGAAAGTTCAAGCAAGTCAAAACTTCTCATACAGCAAAAAGACAGAAATCATTATGTGTCAAAAAATAAGTTGTCATGTGGGGTCAAGGAATTAAAGAGCAAAATACCAGTGGAGAAATGATCAGCATTGTGCAAGAGTTTGGAAACTTGCAATTGAATAACTGAATTTCTAGTATGTTATTACAAGCAACGCAAGATTTAGCTAGAAACCAGAGTATATGAAAAGGGCAAAATTACACACTTTTTCAGGTTTGGTTGTTGTTGGTGTTGTTGTTGTTATTGTTGTTGTTGTGGGTTTTTTTTTTTTTTTTTTTTTTTTTTTTTTTTTTGTGTGTTTTGTTTTGTTTTGTTTGATGCTTAATTTATAGATTCATTTTATTGGACTTTGTGGAATTACAGGTTCTTCTTTGGTGTATCTACACCTTATCTCTACCAAACAGATTTATCTAGCTGTTAACATTGTTTACAGACTCATACTTACAAATGTCAGTCTCTATACATATGTCTCGATAAATTCATATTTGCATATCCAACCAAAGTAAAGGAGGATGAAATAGAAAATGTGACAGCAATCAAATGCCATTTGAACAGCCATAAGAAAAGCTGTCAAGATTGAATTCTGTATGCAAAGGGAGAATGAGGGAAAGGATTCTGGATTCTGTATTTCTCTTTCAGTACTCCTTAAAATAAGATTTATTTTAGAAAACTGAATATAGACTCATAGACTTAAATGTTATAACCTACAAAATCCTTCAGTTTAAAAAAATCGGTACTTAATTTCTATTCAGACTTTATATTGGAAAAGGAGTTCCAACTAGTCAGGATTGTGCCATTCCATTTACCCAAGGCCAAACAGTAAGAAGGCTGAAGATGGGTTCCCAGAAGCCACAAGCAAACAAATCACACTTATGCTCCATGTATGTAGCTATAACAGCTGGCTGCATAGATCACAGACAGATGCACTCAGAGCACTCACGGAAGTGTAGACAGCAACAATCCCAACCAGCTCCTCCTTTTGACTGAGCGAGATGGGGGCCCATAAGTGACAATATACGCATTTGAAAATGTGTATATTCCAACAGCCTGGTTCAGACCCACATCCTGCCCAGTAAGTGTGTCTGGATCTCAGGCTCCCCAGTTCCTGGCCCTGGCATATACAATCCTCAAGACAATAGCCCCAGTGCAGCTTCTAGTACAGATCACTGTAAACACACACACACACACACACACACACACACACACACACACACACACACACGCACCCTCAGGGTTGCATAAATAAGTAACTGTGAAGTTACTATCCATCACAATTAAAATTATCTTTTTCCATAGAATATAGGTATTGCCGTGCAGGCCTAACCAGAAAACAGACTGGGGACACAGGTCTGGGTGCAACAGAGCATGCAGGGCAGAAGCCTGCCCCTTAGTTTATTTTGCCATTATATATCTGTGGCAAGGTGACCATGGATTGGAGAATGGTATCCCCACCTCTCCTACCACATTGGTCCAGGAGGCTGTCATTCAAGCTCCCCTTCTCTTGGAGAAGGAATTCATAACATTGCCAATATTTACAAAACATGGTCCTGTGTTTACATTCATGAACGTGAGAAGCTGCACACTTCTCCTTTAATATGGACACTCAGCAAACCAGGAAAATTCATGGCAACATATAGGACCTTCACAAATTTCTTGGTCAACGATAATTGTATTTTGTTAGTCTGAGCCCTTCATCACAATTTTAAAAGGATAAAGGGTAACATTTAGAAATAAAAGTGGAAGTGGCAGCTATAGACAAAACCAACTTCAAACTGGCACTATTTTCACAAAGGTAGTAAGTATGTTTATTAGTGTCCTTGGTTTTCTTCCACTAAAATCAATAGCCAAGACTACATAATTTCTATTGCCCTACACTAAGAATACACTAAATAATCTTCCCTTAATGATGTTGTTCAGACAGTTGGTAACACTTGACAGTTTAGTAAATTCATTTGACATTTTGCTTTTTCCAGATTAAGAATGTTGTAAAACTATTTTAGCGTGCAAGTTTGTATACTTGTTGATGATAAAAAGGCAAATTTTAAAGTAATATATTAGAATTTAGACATTAGTGATTTTTCATATAAAATAAAAATGAATATGGAATATTTTTATAAATTTGCTTTTCAAAATTATGGGTTTAAAATGTAAGTAGTAAGCATGGTAACATGTACATACACAGAGTGTGATGAACAAGATAACCTGAGGAAATTTCCATATGGCTGTTTAGCAGAACGAGAAAAAGCAAAACATGAATAATCTCCAATTCATTTCTTAGCTAAAGGAATTTCCTTTCCATGGCTTGCCCATGTTTCCCTCTATAAAAAAGACATGCAGAACAAATCAGTGGCTAGTTCTTGAGATCATCCTTTTCAGGATATGTTTGTAGAGATGAAAGTACTGTTTCTTCCGTGTAAAATTATGTAAGTTTAGTTACTATTTAACAAAGATAAGAGTGTATTTTTTTTTCTGTATCTGACTTTCAGAAGAAAGTAACTTCTCCAGTTGTTTTCAGAAATACCTCCTTAATTTCAAACTGAACTGAAATAATTTAAAAATTAAGTAAAGAATCTACAGTATAATTATGCAAGAATATTTTTCACCAGCATTACTGAAAAAGTCACCCAATATTTTACATGTCAAAGTAGAGATAATTCCAAATTCACTTCCTGAAACATGTAGTTCAAGCTAATATGTCATATAGTTCAAGGATCATCCATTTTGACACCCTCACAATTAAAACCAGGATATTTCTAGAGAGTTGTAGCAGAGGTGTCTTTTTTCTCAGTTGTTGCATGAAAGAGAATCTTGGTGAATAGTTTGTTGGTTTAGTTTTTTTTTTTTTCCCTTCCCATGATCAGAGGTCAAAAACTTCGTATGGAGAGAGCTATCCTCTAGAGAATAAAGAGGCACATACAAATACAGCTTTTATCCTGGTTAATGCTGACTGCTTCTGCTGGCTCTATTGAAGAGTCTTAGCAAACCAAACAATAAGTCATGATCTTATCCAATTCAACTTGTTGAAAATGAAAAAGCTTTAAATGGTCTGATCACTATTTTCATCAGCTACACCGATGTCCAAAATATGTACTCATACTGGTGATGTTGTCCATATGAAAAAGTTGAGTAAGTCTGGGATTAATAATATAGCCATTGCTATATTATTTAACCTAATACTATATTATTTAACCTAAAAAACTGAAATGATTGCATGTGGCATGTGTCCCCCCTTTTTTCTTTCTCACATTAAACTGAGAAATTCTCTTCTTTACCCACGATTTTAACCAGAAAGAATAAGAATATGCTCCAGATTTTTCTTTGAAAAAGATATCTTTTTTCTAATAGCAGGTATTCAACTCCTAAATCCAAAACTAATGTTTGTTGGTTAGTCAAAGATTTGATTTGCAAGGAAAATATAAAGGAAAGCTGCCTGCAAAATTAGTATTCCCTTTAATGTTCATCTTCCAGTAGAAATCATTATGGTAAGATTTTATCAATGTTGTTTAATATGGTGAAATTATAACGGAAAAAGGTCAGTACTTGGGATACTTTATCCTGATATTATTCTTAATTCCAGTTCGCGTATGCAAAATGTTAAATAATTAGTAGAAATTAAAAAGTATAAGATGGAAGCAGACATATATTGGTCAACTGGTTGTTCACACAGACACCCCCAAATGTACAGAGCCACAAAAAAAAAAAAAAAGCCTTTTGTGTCAAGAGAAAGAATGAAAGAATGTAATTTTGTTGGCAGATAGACTTTTGAATACTTGTATTTTAAACACCTTTCCTTCACTGTGTTTATTTAAAAAAATATGAAAATACAACAGCAGAAAATTCTTCTATGGGTGTTGAGCCTTTGACAATATACGAAATAAGAGAGACATGGTAATTTTTTTTCTCATTTACTACAATGAATAGTAATATTTCCACTGTCTAGAAAGCTTCAGGTCTTGTACCATCCCATGAAACAGGTTTAAATTATGTCTTGAAAGACAGTAGGTTATAGCTCTTTAAATTTTGGTGTGCCTTTCAAAGAAGCTGCTATGTGAAGGGAAAAAAAAAGAAAGCAAGAAAGCAAGAAAGGTCTTTCAAAGAAAAAAAATTGTTCTCATTCTTATAGGATCAGCTACCTTATATGTGTAAATTATTGCTGCATATGCAGTAAAATGTGAATTGTTATGCCTCAAAAGTACATCATACCAAGCATAGTCTTTAAAACACAAGAAGAGGCAGAAACTATTGGAAAGAAGCAAGGAAACTTACTGTACCATGTCAAAACATATGTAGCAATACCAGAAGGTCTCATTGAAAGAGTTTTGTATAAATATTTTTGTTTAAAATTGTTCCAGCTCTGGATTATGTTCCTATCACTATTAGCTAAGCTCCATAAAGTGCTAAATAGCCATTTGTTCTAGCTGAGAAAATAGTCTAATAGTTTCCCATTTGATATGTGTGGTCCTGAGCTAGCATTTATGTGGCAACTCGGCCATAAGGTCTACAGAGAATTTCAGGACAAAATCCCATTTGAAATCAAGGGGGTCAAATATCAGATCATCCTGACTTTCCCAGTACCTCTTTTTATTGTTCAGCTAATATCTTAATCACTCTTAAACCAAGAGAAAAGAAATCTTCATAGCAGGAAATAGGAAGGACAATGAAATGCTCTCAAACTCTTACAGAGTTTAAGATTCAAATTCAAATCTAAAATCAACCCTTTGATTCTTATTTTTACTTGTTACAGACTTTGTCCGTTGCTTTGAATCATACATACGTATGATTCTGATAGTGCTGTATTTTCTCAGCCTTAATTTAAGATGATCACAAAGTCTGTGAAATTAGATTATTTTAAGGGAATCAAAGTAAATGGTCCACCTGCTTTTTTTGGAATTAATATAGATTAAATTTATTTTCTCCAAAGTTTTAAATTATAAAGTACAGAAGGTGAATGGTGCCTCAGCTCTTGAAAACTCTTTAAGGGATTAAAGTAATTACCCAGAATTGAAACTTCTATAGAGGTTTTTATGTCCATTCCAAACAGAGCAGGAGAAGCCTAACATTGGAGGATTTTATACTTATGCTTATTTAATTGACACATTCATTTAACATCAATTAATTTACCTGATAACTATCTATTTAGAAGTCATATGGGGCCAATTCTCCTCCAGGTTACATTGCTTTGAATTTGAGTAATGGCATTCAAATTAACGGGCTTAGGCACATTAGTGATTTTTTTTTTAAATATGAATAACTGTTCCAGAAATCATGTCTTTATTACAATTTTTTTATAACACATATATAGATATGTTTGTCCTTTAATTATTCTTTGGTAGTGTGACTTCAGTGCAGGGAGAGGTTATGCAGAGACCTCCCTGAGTGCCACCACAAGGCATGTACAGGACAACCAGGCAATCAGCCCCAGCCAGAATGGATCTGTGAAAGGCAGGTCTTTCTTGACCAACCTGATCTCCAGGTGTCCAAGAAGACCAGTGGCATCCTGGCTTGTATCAGTGTGGCCAGCAGGATTAGGGAAGGGATCATCCCTCTGGACTTGGTGGAGATGAGGCCACACCTTGAATCCAGTGCTCACTGAGGACCCCTCATGGCAAGAAAGACATTTTTGTGCTGGAACATATCCAGAAAAGGGCAAGAGAGCTGGTGAAGGGTTTGGAGCCCAAGTGTGATGTGGACAGCTGAGGGAGCGGAGAAAAAAAAGGCGCTGGGTAGATCTTATTGATCTCTACAGCTACCTGAGTTGAGGGTGTACTCAGGCATGGTTTGGCCTCTTCTCCTAGGAAATAAGTGACAGAAGGAGAGGAGATGGCCTCAGGTTGCTTCAGAGGAGATTTCAATTGGATATTAGGGAGAATTTCTTCATGGAAACCATTGTCAAACACTGGAACATGCTGCCCAGGAAAGGCGAACCCTTAAACGGAACAAAACCACAAAATAAAAAAATAGATTAAATATGTGTCTGTAAGCAGAGGGTTAAATACATTGGCAATATATGCCTTAAACACTCATTTTGATGTTAAATTTGCATAAAATACCATGGGTGCCTTTGCATAAGCTTCAAAAAGGAACAAGTTTCAGTTCTGACCTTGTGGAGGTAGGACTAAACCTGAAAATGTTTGAGGCAACCTCTCCGTTTTTGTGTGTTGTATAATGGTGGCATAACTGCACTAGTGCAAGAAGTGGGGTTACAAATAGGACACTTCATTTTGGGATATCTGGGAAACCCATAATTTTATTATATTCCATATCTCTCTGTGCCTGAAATGGCTGCTGGCTCTTTAACACACAAGTTTGTGGCCAGAAATGGAACGACATGGTTATGGGGTTTCTAGGTGTAGTTTTAAAGAGTAGGAGAAGGGAGTCAGAGTTCTCTTGCCTCTCTTGCGTCTTTGTTACCTTTTGGCTTTACATGCAACTCCAGCAACACTGTAAGCTGCTTTTTGAAAGGGAAAATCATTTCAGAGTGAAATTTACAACTCCAGTTGGTAGTGCAAAGACAGAGCAGGTCCAGGTTAGGGACACCACTCATTGGTGCTTGTGGACTGGGTCTTTTTTTTTTCCCACATTGGAACAGGGACCCAAGGCAGCAGCACCAACACCAGTGGAATCCTGCAGGAAGCCACAGGTGACAGCACTGACCACACACACCAGCAATTTCAATCTGTCAGAGACTGTGTAAGTTTAAAGTCTTAAAATAATGTGTGTGTGTGTGTGTGTGTGTGTGTGTAAAATTCTAGAATTCTAGAAACAAGTGATGGAATGAGAGGAAATGGCCTCAAGCAGACTCAGAGGAGGTTTACATTGGATTTTAGGAAGAATTTCCTTCTCATTTGGCATGCTTCCATTAATTTATTAAGAGACCCCAAAGGAAGAAAGACAGTTGATGAACAATATTTTGAAATTTCATCTACATATCTTAACAGCACATGCAAATGCTATGCTTACAAGTGCAGCATCTCAAAACCTTTTAAGATGAGGAAAGTTGTTACAAAAGTAGACTACATGAATCACATTTATCTAAAGAAATTGTAGTATTTGTAGTGGCAAAAAAATGCCTGTTCTACTCCATAATGGAATGAAATATATAAAATTTCACATGACAACAATCATAAGTTGATATTCCTGATTTTATAACTTGGACAGGTATAACTGTGCAAGGAAAATCCCTTATATAAAGGGAAAAATACATTCCTACTTTTTTTTCCTTTTTTTTTTAAAAAATTATGGTTGTTTTATTAGTTGCACGACATAATCGAGTCCTGAATAAAATACTTCATGATGCAATATTCTGTACAAGCCACCTGCCTTCCTTATATTGCATTTCACAATGCTTTTAAATAAAATGTGTCACCTTTTTATGAGAACAGATTACCCAAAAACAAATTACTTCTTTCATACCAAAACAGTTACTTTTCTCTTCCCTCCATGAAATTTTATTGCCTGCAGACTTTGGTTAGAAGATCATAGAATTGACAGAGACATTACCAGTAAGTTAAAGCTCTGCCATTGCTGCCTATGTAAAATCAAGCCAAAATTAGCATAGGACAAATGACTTACTTGTTCTCAGCTATTTGTGTCTGGCAAGTGAAATATGATGAGTACTGCCCTCTGGAAAAAGAGTTTCTTTTTTTCCATGAAAGTGAATTTTTGTCTGAGGTTGCAGTGCCAGATGCAACCAAAAGTATGTATTCTATTACCATGTGCTAAAACCAGGTTCTTTATTTCTTCCATGACTCATCCCTCATAACTTCCAGGGGAGGGTGGGGAGGTGGGGGTGACATTCTGTTAACAGGCCAGCTATTAAAACCAGGTGGGGCAGTGTTCTTTATCTCTTTCACAACCCATCCTCCCTCCAAGGGGATAGCTGCTGTTAATGGGCCTTTGAGTCTCACTGCATGACTGATAAAATTACATCATCCCATTGTGAGATGCTCCACCCAGTGAGAGGAGCCAAGCATTCCTACCTGGATAAAACCTGTGATTCAGAACACCAGGATTTGTTTGTACTGTATTTCCAGAGGAAGACTGGACCCATCTCACCATCACTGGACCTTCAGAGGAAAACTGCACCCTTCTACAGGACCATCTCTGCTCCAACAGAACCACATCTGTCACTCCTGGAGGACTTGACTGGACTGCCACCAACACCCTGACCAACAGGGTGTCAGATGGTATTCTGTGTTTTCTTTTGTGTATGTTTTTGTATGTTTGCTTTTCTTGTACTACATTTTTAATATTACCAGTAAAGAACTGTTATTCCTGTTCCCATATCTTTGCCTGAAAGCCCCTTAATTTCAAAGTTATAATAATTCAGAGGGAGGGTGCTTGCATCTTCAAAAGAGTATCTTGCCTTCCTTAGCAGACACCTGTCTTTCCAAACCAAGACAATTTTCTACTGTCCAACATGCAGTAAAGATTGGTCCATCTGTTATCAACCATGATGCTAGGGCAAAAGGTGGAAGCAAAGGCATTAAATTCTGCCATGACTTGCAAATGCTACTTGAAGGAGGCCTTGATAGGCTCAGTAGAGTAGTGTAAGGCAACCAAAGAAATAGGATATGAGGAGTGAAGATACAGATAGAAAAAACAGCATCCCAGCAGCTGATATAACACTGCTTCCTACTTTTTCATTACCTTGTGCATCAGATATCTGGTCTTAAATCTTAGTCTAAAAATCTTAACACTGACAGTATCACAATGGGTATCAAAATGATATATTCAAAAGTAAGAAATATCAGAATAAGGAGTTGTTTCTTGTACTTTTCAATTTTCAAATAAATGATCAGATTGCTCTACTTACTGTAACATAGAGTTGTACCCTGCATCGTATTAATTCAAATATATGGAATGGACAAGTATGTATTTGAGTTCCTATCTGACAAGGATAGACATATTTTCAAATAACATCACGGAGGAGAAGTAAGACCATATTCTTAAAAGAACGCCTATGCAACAGAAGTCATATGAGAAACTGGGTAAGTCACCATCAGAGCTACACCATAGTTTTGTGGGCTTTTTTACTTAATAGTTAACATAGAGACACCATAGTGGTTAGATATATCAGCAACATGGTAAAGACACCACTGCCACAGTGGTGAAAGTGCTAGGAGTTAACAGCTACAGCTGAGGCAGATTTAAAGCTGAGCTTTCAACAGACCAAGTTACCTGCAACACCTAGGGTATTGAATAATTCACACATTGCTGAATGTTCACTGAAAATTTTCAGAATTAATAGGAATTTTGTAACTCTTTCAGATGCCTAAAGTTTATAATAAAACACTTCAGAAAACTGTATTTTTAGAGAATTATTTTCCAAAACCATATGTTATTCTATTTAATATTAATATAGACAAGAAAGGAGGCTGGATCAGGATTTATCTCAAGGAACACAATAAAGTGCACCCCTGTCCAGACTGTCTCGTTCATTTACCTTGACACTCATGAAGAGCTTTCCAAAGGCAAAAAGGCATTCTGAACAGTGGACTTTCATCACACTGCTATGTCCATCTTACCACGTCTTTATATCTTAATGAAAAATGTTTCTGCAAGATAAATTTGATCCAGAAAATTATATTACTTACAAAGAGAGGTAAGTCTGGAAACTCTCTTTGTGTTACTTGGAATTCTAGTTCAGACTTTTACAGCTTCATTTGAAAGTGCTTAATCTATTCAATAGAAAAAATGTAGGAGGCCTTCAGTATCTCTCTGATATGTGGCCATGACAACAGCTGACACAAACATCAGGTTGTAAACGTCAGATGGATTATATGAATGCAGCTTGACATTAGAAAATAAATACTTTCAGTCTATATGACTGATACAGCAGTCATGCTGCCCCTACTCTGTCTGTACTCCAGCACTTGCAGTAGATAATCAGTGACCACAGGACACATAGCAGTGATTTTACTGGGGCTGTGCAAGCTTCTGATTTACCAGGCAACCACTGCTGTTCTCTCTGAAGACAGATATAGTTTCAAGCTCACGAACTAACAACCTTATGTTTCACTGTAATGGCATTAATGGCCAATCCATCATTAATAACCTGTCAGTTTAGAAAGATATACTGATTTCTGGTTTTATTAATTAAGAAAAATAATAATGTCTTTTAACAGCCCCCTAAAAGCAGTGAAGCCATTTGTCGTGGTTTAAAACCAGCCAGCAACCAAGGAACACACAGCCGCTTGCTCAGTCCCCCGTCAGAAGGATTGTGGAGAGAATTGGAAGTCTGACAGCTGGAACACTGGTGTGTTGAGATGAAGTTTAATAGCGAAAACAAAAGTCACACATGCAAGCAAAGCAAACTCAAGGAATTAATTCACTGCTTTCCATGGCTAGGCAGGTATTCAGCCATCACCAGGACAGCAAGGCTCCATCACGTGTAGCAGTTACTTGAGCAGATGTTCCTCCATTCCTCCTTATTCTCCCAGCTTATGTACTGAGCACAGTGTCATAGGGTGTGCAATATTCCTTTGGTCTTTTGGGGTCACCTATCCCAGATATGTGCCCTCCCTGCCATTGTGGCAGTATGAACAGCAGAAAAGACCTCCTTTCTGTGTGAGCCCTGCGCAGCAATAATGAAAACATCTCTGTATTATCAACCCTGTGCTCAATACAAATACAAAATACAGCCCCATACCAGCCACTATGAAAAAAATTAACTCCACACCAGCCAAAGCCAGCACAGAATTAAAGATGGCCACAGCAAATCCACCCCTTTCCTGCTGAAAGGAGTACACCTGGACCACGCTGACTGCCTTCCCAGGTGCTTCAGGCTAAAAGCAATCATCAGTGTGACAACGCTTTTGTGCTCGTGGTAAATTTACTTACTTACACTCATGGACTTAAAATTTAGGGACATAGGACACAAATCTTATGAGTGTTGAGGGAGCTGGGGTTGTTTACTCTGGAGAAAGGGAGGCTTAGGTGACACCTTATCACTTGCTACGCAACTACACAAAAGGAAATTGTAGTGAGGTAGATGCCAGTCTCTTCTCCAGGTAAAAAGTGACAGGACAAGAGCAAGTGGCCTCAGTTTGCATCAGTGGAGGTTTGGATTAGGCAAACTAATTAGATTTTTTTGTGAAAAGGATAGTAAAGCACTGGAACAGACTGTCCTGAGAAACAGTGGAGTCCCTGGAAGTATTCAAATCACATGTGGCTTGAGGACATGGTTCAGTGGTGGCAGTTAGGTTAACCATTGAACCTGATGATCTTAAAGGTATTTCCCAGCCTTAAAGATTCTATGATTTTATTATTTCTGGTAGTTTAATGGATCAAACTATAAAAACAAATGCCACTTCCACAGAACACGCAAGTACCATTCACAGTGAAGTAAAGTGACCTTCTCACAGTGACATTTAAGCTGTTACAATCCAAGGATTTATGCCAGGATGTGAGTATGGTTTCCTATGTGTATAGATAGGCAGTGAATCAATTTTACATTTGCTTGGCTCAGTGATTAACAAAATCACAGAACATAAATTTAAATGAAGTAATGTAAAAGACTGTTGACTTGTATATTATGAGATAAACTGAGATGCCATACCTCTAAAATTTTAAGCATTTTTTAAAAACTTATTTCAATAAATATAATTTTTGTTTGTTTGTTTATTTGTAACTTACCTTTCTGTAGTAAAAATATTTAATTTTTATCCTTTGTTGATGGAGAAGATTTACATATCATAAAGAGTATTTATATTAATAAAGCACAAGGTGATTTAAAATTTTAAAATGTCAAATCTTTTATAAATAATTTTGTCCCAGAATGAGAACTACAGTAGTCAGTAGCAGATCTTACTTCTCGTCTCACACGTGAGAAAATAAAAATGCTGAATTTACAGTAAGAATGCCCCAGTGTATTTATGAATTAAAGAGCAACCATTTAGATAAATCATATTTCTCTCATTTTGAAGCACATTAAAGAAAGAAGAGCCTAGTCACATGCATAGAAACCTTCCTTTGGCATCACAGTATAAAAAGGACATAAAAAGTTTAGAGGGCATCCAAAGGAAGGCTGTAAAGATGGTGAAGGATAGAGGGGAAGCTATACACCAGGTGACTGAGGTCACTCGGCTTGCTCAGCCTGGAGGAGACTGAGGGGGGACCTCACTGCAGTTACAAGTTCCTCATGAGGGGAAAAGTAGAGGCAGGCAGGCACTGATCTCTCCTCTGTGGTGACAGGACCCAATGAAATGGCCTGAAGTTGTATCAGGGGAGGTTTAGGTTGGATATTAGAAACAGATTCTCCACCCTAGAGGGTGGTTGGGCACAGGAACAGGCCCCTCAGCCTGGCAGAGCTCAAGAACAGTTTGGACAGCACTCTGTCCAAAGACACATAGTGTGATTCTTGGGGTTGTCCAATCAGGGCCAGGACTTGAATTTGGTGATCCTTGTGAGTCCATTCCAGCTCAGGATATCCTATGATTCTATCATAAAAAAATTTTAGAGCCTGCACAAAATAAGACATAGGGCAAAAAAAACACAGGTTATGGGTCACTGTGCCAAAAGATTTCTCATATTGTATTGTTTCTCCCACTAGCAACTTTCTCTTTATCATCATTATTCTTGTCTACATTTTGTGAATTTTTTTTACGATTGTGACACTAACAGTTTTGTTAAAATACCACAGATAACTCTAATATAGAACTAGGACAGAGAAAATTTTCCAGAGAGCTGTATTCTGCCAAATACAGAACGGAAACAAAAAGATGGATATGAAACAAAAAATATACAGAATCATAAAGGGCTGTAAAAACCTCTGGAGCTTTCAGAAATTCTCAAGCTTCTGAGTCTGAGTTTTAGGCTTTGGGGTTAGGGTTGTCATTTGTTTTATTTCCAGTTAAAAAAAAAATCTAAATTATGAAAAGGTGCAGATCTTAAGGTAAAATCATTGAAACTTAGCTCACAAAGAAATCAGTTCTTTGTTTACAGTAAGCACTTCAACAATAGTCATTGGCTTTGTGTGACTTCCTTATAAAATCGGCCTCCACATAAGCATTCACTTGGCTGCACTGCTTCCTGTGTCTACAACTCAAAAGACAATTCTACTCTTCTTTACACTCACCCCCCCCCCCGGTATTTGAATCTACTCATTAATACAGACAATCTGTCCTTCAATAGGATTCAGCAAATTCCTTTTATCTTTCTGGCATACATCATGAACCTACAAATGTGTGTTTGTTCTTGCCTAAAAGTTTAAAAGTTTAGGTGTTTGAAATTAATAAATTCACATTTTGAACAAATAATCTCATTCATGCCTTCACTATTCTTCATCTTGACCATGGCAATTTCCTATTAATATATACATCTATCCTACTGATTCAGCTCGTCACTATTTTGCTAAAATAATATTCATAGTCCTTACCATGTCAATTTTTTGCTTGAAGTTTTCAGGCATTTATCAAATCATAAGACTGGACCAACAGCTGCTGTAACCTAGTGCTTTCCCAGTAATGTATAATTGCAGAGAGTCTTGTCCTTGGTCATATTGTCTCTCTTTTTACCTACCTCCACCTCTCCACTTCTGACAAGATCTACATTTTCAGCTGCCTCACAATATTGTCACCTCATACCAATAATTTTTTATAAAATCTGATCCCCTTTTATTCTCAGGAGCCTCCTGTTTTAATTTTCTTGAAAATTCATACCACTTGAAAATGCCTGAATGAAACAGAAAGTTCCATCTTAATAGGTAGATGACAGAGCATTGGAACAGATGGCCCAGAGAGATTCTGGAGTCTCCTTCTCTGTAATACTCAAAAGCCATCTGAACACAACCTTTACAATCTGCTCTAGTGAACCTGATATATTGGGGGCCTGGACTGTGTGATCTTCAGAGGTGCCTTCCAATGCAAACATCCTGTGATTCTGTGAAAAGATATAAAGAGAGAAGAAAGAAAAGTAAGATTCAGAAAGATTATGGGGCATTAATTCCTGGAAGACGAGGGGAATTAGTAAAAAGAAAGATTGAAGGTTTGTTGTCAGAGAGAGTCAACTGCACGGTCTCATTAGATAGAAGAATCTCAGTAGTCAGGAAGCACCCACGGAAAAAAGTAATGACTGATGCATCCGTAAATGACAAAGGAAAAAACTACAAACTGAGAAGAAGGGTCCAGAAAAGAAATCCTATTAAACAGCAAACCATATCAGAATGAATAGGACCAATAACTAGGTTATAATGCTCTGTAAATTACCAAGCATTGAATAATGATAGAGGAGAGATGGGTAGAAGAGAGATTCTTGTCATTCAGCACGTTCACCTTACAGCGTTACACTAATGAAAACTTTAGTTAGAATTACACCAAAGATAGATATGGCTGAAATTTTATTTGACACGTACTTCCACTTTTTGGAAAGTGACCTTCTAATGACTGCTGTCTATGCAAGATTTTCTAAACAGCTGCTAAATATTCTGCCAACAGTTAAATGTAATACCTCAATTAGAGAGGATATCATAGAATAACGATATTGCAAAATCAGTTTTAATGATTTAAATCCAAAACATTCATGTGCACATTGCTAATCAGTAGCAATTTGATGTTGAAAATTAAATTATTCTTTTATAGATGAATTGAAAAATTAGAAAAAGTCTCATTCTTGGTCATTTGGAAGATAAAGAGTATTTACTATACAAAAGGAAAAATTAAAGGAAAAAGCAAAAACAAAATGGAAAGCAAAATATCTGTTTATATTTCAAAAGCTTGCCAATGAAAACCTGATTTTTTTTCAGTAAAAATTTCAAGTAATAAGTGTTGCGTAATTCTGAAGGTTTTTAACAACCATGATTCCTGGGAGTTCATGTGAAATTTTAGGTGATTAATGCAGATGAAAACTGGACTGAAAATCTGGAAATTCAAACAGTGTATTTTTGGCCAAATGCAAGGGGTTTTTAAATCACATGACCACTCTTCAGGTGTAAGAAAGTGGGTTTTTTTCTCTTTTTGTAAGATTTAGTGTATGCTGTGCTCTTGGTAAAGCCTGAAAACCACAATTTATTTTCTTCCCCCCTGTTCTCCTCACACCAAATCATGCTAGAATATGTCTTTTCATAAGATAAACTTATTCATCAATTCAATGTAATTCCATTATTATCTTTCCCATTTATTTTATCCTACAACTGGACAATATTATTATAAAATCTCATGTTTTTTTCTTCTCTGGAGAATGTTTTTTCCTGCTTTAGTGAAGATAAACCCTGCCTCTGGTCAAATATTCACGTTTACATTTTTGAGGAGAGAAGCAAAGGAGCAATAGTTGGTCACAGAGTAGAATTGTTTTGGTTCTTATAGTTGCATAAATAGATACAAACCACATCATTTGACTTCAAGCTTTTAATGTATTCAGTATTTCTATATTTGATTTTCTCAGTGTCCCACAGCAATTCTATAAAGTAAACTGAAGGAGCTCTCCCTTCAAATCAGTTTTCTGACCATTTAGATATTATCTTATAGTCTGCCACTGCAGAGGGAGTAGAGCAAGACTAGGAAATCTGACTCCTTATTTCCTATTTTTAACAGGAATTCAGCAATTCTTTCATTTCACATCAAGGATTCTCTCTAGAAATATAAGATCTTTCATTTAAAGATTTGGTTCACTGCCGCTTGAGATGTAATAGAATTTCTTTTATTGGATAATGATAGTATTTATTGGTAGGGGATTTTGTTTTTTGTGGTTTTGTTATTGGTTTTGAGGGTTTTTTTAAAGTTGATTTGTGGTTACACGAAACAAAGCAAAGGTTTTAAGCTTATCTCAATGTTTTGCTTAATTTACTTTCTGCATGCTGTCAACAAGCCATGTCTGTGGCAGGTTTCCATGTCAATAATATTATACAAAATACTCCAGCAGATGCAAGACAAGGATTGAGGAATGAGAACCTGTGGAGCTACCTAGTTCTATTAAATACATAAAGAACTGCATTGTTTTGGCCTAAGTTACACATTTTGTATTATTATTTACATATCTACATGCTTTATACTGGTTAGTTAAAAATGCCTTTAGAAATAGTTCACATACCTTCAGTATTAGGATGTGTCTGAATTGTTTTCTCTGTGCCTACAATAAATTTCAGGATGCCAAAATATGGAGTATTTACAATCCATTGAAATTAGTCATTAGTGTTTTCTCAGGGTAAATGCAAGACTATGTCTACAGATTTTTTTCCAGATAACCTATGTACTTGAGCACAAGACTTATGATTCTCTGCATACTACAAATGTCTCACTAATTCTTCCTATAGTAATAGTAACAATAATAATTATTGTATTTCAAACTCAGAGAAATAGAACCTTCCTCTTTGCTGTAATTTTTTTTTCTATCAGTACACTCTCTAAAATTTCAAATGTACACTGAGAATAAATTTTCTCATTCAGAGTATAGCCACCTGTAAAATTATATGGCAGCACAAGAAAAGAGAATATTCTAGAGAAAAACAAAACAAAACAAAACAAAACAAACAACTTTTATGTTATAAACACAGCTCCAAAATGGAAAAGTTCTTGGCAGAAACATGATAAAACTATACCAATATCCCACAAATAAAGCATAATAGCTCTCAAGGAGATCTACGCATCATATTTTTCTCATTAGAGTGACCTATTCCCTGACCTGTGACTCTGTTTCATTCTGAAAATAATGAGGAAGACTTAACACATGAAAATAAATGTCCTTTAAGCCCCAAGGTACTAGGCATTTGTTTACTATTTGGAACATTTCTGGATTTTTTCTTTCAAATCTGCTTGAAGGAAACAAAAAGTACTCTTTCAGCTGAAAAACAGTAAAAGTACTCTTTCAGCTGAAAAAATACAGTAATGACACCTCATTTTTGTTGAACATCCAGCCAACTGAATTTCAAAAAAAAGTGTATTATATGAAAAGTCTCTTTTGTCCTTCTCTCCCTTGCATTTTTAAATTTTTTAGATAATATTTTTTAAAAGTAATAATTTAAAAAATAAATATTTCAATCAATCTCTCTTTAAATCTCAGTTTTACTTCATTTAATGGTAGTGGTCTCTAGTTGCTGTATGACGTGGTCAACAATAGTGCTCATGAATACAAACAGAAAGCATGAAAGATATTTCTCAGACAGGAAAATTTTTACGATGTATGAGTCAAAAAAGTAAGAACAACATAACAGTCTGCATTTTGAAGTTTCTTGTATTTTTCACCTGAATTCACATCCACATTGCACAGAGCATATGTGTTTAGCCATGCGAGCCATGGCTGTCATGTGCCAGTCAGACAAACTACATATTATCTTTATTGTATGACTGCCTTTATTGTATGATTTCTGTACAGCCTGACATCAGTCACTTCACAGGGCTTAAAAAGTAGTGGCAACGGTCAAAGATCAAGTTGAATCTACTCACATACCTGTTATCTTCATTCTTCACTCCAGTATTGTTAGAGAACCACTTCACAGTGAGAAGAATTATGGCAATAATGTCTTCTCTAAACACAGAAGAAGCCTTTGCCTTTGTAATACAGTATGAGTTGGTGAGCATGTAAAATAGACATCTTTAGCAAGTTTGTGGTTTAATTAGAAATCAGTGTTCTGTATTTCACCCAGAATTTCTTATAGTCTGTTCCAAGACACTAAACATAACACATTCATCAAGGATCTGCCCTATTATGCAAGTGGTGTGTGTACATATCTATGTATCCAATGTAGCTGCATGAATGTGCAGTTAGTCTATTTAATTATTTACTGCCATTGCACTGTTGCTCTTTAACAGTTTTACATGAATTCAGTGAGTTCTTCCCAACAAATGGATGGTCAATTGTCACATTGGAATTGCCAAATATCCTTTAGTTAGGTAAACTGGTTTAGAACTGGAAAGACTGGCCAGCTGTAGAAAAAAACCTAAATTCTTTGTAGATTATAAATCCAAACATGGAAACAGCAATAGAAAATTTCTCAGAATATTAAGAAACAGACTTTTATCAAAATATTATCTGTCCTCACTAATGGTTTATGTTCTACCAGCAGATCTATGCTTACCTATTTCTCTATCTGTAATGTTGGCTTTCAAAACAGTATCATCATTTCATGCAGTACACTGTAAGAAAATATGTGAAACAGAAGAAAAGTTCTTCTTACACAGAAGAAAATATGTGACACTTTTTAGAGGCAGAAGTGGAACAAACTATATGTTCGGTTGTTATACTAGTTGAAAGACTCATATTGCCATCTCACTGAAACGCCTTTTATATATATGATAAATAAAGAATAATGTAGGTATTCTACAAAATGTTCATTAGCTATTGCAGAAGTGCTTTAACCAGTCTTATGTCACTCCTGTCTCTCTGACACATATAAAATATAGAAGAGAAGAAGGAATGTTCTATATTTGGTGGAAAATATTTTTACAGTCAGTTCATATTGTTAATATAGCAGGACAACCTGGACAAGTGTCAAGGGCTAAACAATATTTGTGCTTGAATCTTTGTTCCAATTTTTTTTCATTCAAAATGGAGATTGGATAGTGCAACACTGAATTGAAAAGTCTTTAGTTCATGTCACATGCAATCAATTAATTTAGAGATTTTTAGTGCGAGCACAAGAAACCAGAATTTCTCTGTTAGGATGAAATCTAGATCTGGAAATGAGCTTTCAGTTACAGCAGACTCAGCATCATGGGGTTTGAAACAGAGATAAGCTGAGAAGTTTGAAGTAAATTGATCAAAATGGTGAAATGAAGAATCCGATATTCTAAGAGCTCAAATAAATCTATGTGTACCTGTGTCTGACCCAGATGATAATTTTAATCCTGAACCATCAAATTAATTGCATCCAGATTATAGTTAAAATCACACTGGTTTCTAGCTTGTCAGAAATAGCATATCCTACATCTAAATTAAGTCCTTCCTCATAAGAGATCAGGAAAAAATTGCTCATATGAAATAATCCAGTATGATAAAATCTTTAATTTTTCTTGTGCTCAAGTATTATTAGACTATCAAAAAGTTCTACAGCAACTTTTAATAATTTACCTCAATATCTGAAGAGAAGTGTATTCTGTATATTTATGATTTGAACCTTGTAAAAATGTATGAAGAAAGGAAAACTAATTGAAAACTGAATTTTTGACCCTGATACATATTTTTCAGTAGAGACTACAATGCATAGAGATTAGGCCATTTCTTTTTAAATTCAGTGTTTATCCATTTTCACGACAAGTGACTCAGAATTTAATAGATTATATTCCTAGGATTCAGTAAATATTAAGGAGAGTATTTCACTTCGTTAACTAGTTTACTCATGCAAATGGACAAATCATGACGAAATAAGTATAGAATTTTAAAATGCTATATTTGTCGGGGTTTTTTCCTGTGATGAAGTACTTTGCCTTTGAATTTTTGTGATTTTGAAAACCAATTTATATGAATAAAAAATAGCCACACATATTTGTCGTGGTGCCTACAAGGGTCAGCGGACCCTGTCCCCGGCAAGCCCAGGCACAGTGACAGGCGTCGTTCAGGGTCAGCCTGTGAGTGGCACAGGCAGGGCTGACTCCTGTGGGTTCTTTCCCTGAGGGTCTCTCATGAGCGGTGTGAAGGCAACAGGCAGTGGAATGAAAGGAGGAGACAGCTCTGGGTGAACAGAGGGGTTTATTGAGACCACCTCAGCCCAGAACTGGCCCTGGAGAGAAGGGTGCAGTGGGGTTTTGTCCAGGGCTAGCTGGGAGGAGCAAGGGGAGGGGTTGGCTATCACTAGCCAACCAGGGCCAGTTGCTGAGGGACCCAGGGGTGGGGAAACATAACGTGGACTAATCAGGAGAGGGTAGGAGGGGATTTACAAAGGCGGGAAGGGTGACTGACACATAACTGAAAGTTACATAACAAGTGCAGGTGCCAACTAAAAATAACTCATGTGAGGGAGACAAAGGAATATTAATTAGGGGGGTAGGGTACATAGAACTGAACCAGTACAGAGAACATATGAAATATAACTAATCAAATTAACACACTGCCACACATATTGATACTTTATTTCCCGTATTGGCATACCTAATTTGAATTTATCAACTCAGTTTCATTTATGAAACCAATTTCATCATGTACACGAGAAAGACAAGAGCCCTGGCTCCAGAGTGAAGTAAAACAAAATGAAGGGAGGCAGGGAGGCAGGGAGGCAGGGAGGCAGGAAGGCAGGAAGGCAGGAAGGCAGGCAGGCAGGCAGGCAGGCAGGCAGGCAGGCAGGCAGGAAGGCAGGCAGGGAGGGAGGCAGGGAGGGAGGGAGGGAGGGAGGGAGGAAGGAAGGAAGGAAGGAAGGAAGGAAGGAAGGAAGGAAGGAAGGAAGGAAGGAAGGAAGGAAGGAAGGAAGGAAGGAAGGAAGGAAGGAAGGAAGGAAGGAAGGAAGGAAGGAAGGAAGGAAGGAAGGAAGGAAGGAAGGAAGGAAGGAAGGAAGGAAGGAAGGAAGGAAGGAAGGAAGGAAGGAAGGAAGGAAGGAAGGAAGGGCTCTGTAATTCTAGCCTATATGACATCTGGGATAAAATGCTTTTTCCCATGATCATTAGCAGTGCTAATAAACAGCCATTATAGTTCCAAAATAAATAAGAATTACCAATAGAACGTAGTCTGAAACTTATGAATGCAATACAGGGAGACAAGGAATAGAGAGGCAAAGGAAAAGAGAGAGTAATACAATTAAAATATACAAGTTTCTTAGGAACTTACTAGTCAAAAGAACCTGAAGATAGGGCCGAGAATAATTTTTTTAATTCTTTTTTTCTATGTTCAAAATAATACACCAAAATAAGGAATCAGAAGTTCCAATCAATTTATACACTAGATCTACTTTATACGTTGTTTGTTGTGTTGTTATTTTGTTTTTCCTTTTAGCCAAAGTTCTATCCTAAAGAAAGTAAATATGTCTATTTTTTCCTCAGCTTAAAATGATTTCCATTTATTGTAATAAACTTAAAATACTTGTTGATTTACCTGGTGTTTTGGACTGCTTCCTATTTATTTACTGGCATAATGTAGTGCAAATATCAGATTACGTGGTCTGTTGACCTTGACTATCCACCAGGTGCCCAGTAACCCTATCTATCACTCCATTTCCTCACTGAACAGGTGAATCAAAATATAATGTAAAGCTCAGGAGTCAAGATAGGAACAAAGACCTCTTTCAGCATTTACCAACACAAGCAAAACCAGATTTGAGTAGGGGGAATTCATTTATTAACAATTAAATCAAATCAGAATTATAAAAATCAAATCAGATTACAATGAAAAATAAAATCTTAAAAGAAATTCTGCTCACCTCTCCCCTTGCTTTCTCCTAGACTCAACTTTACTAATAAGTTCTTTTTCTCCTTTCATTGATTGGCACTGAGGGATGGGGAATTGGTTCTAAGAGTGACTAAAAAGACTAAAAATTTTTAGGCTTGAGAAGAGGAGATATGTGTTTTGGTGCACTTTTTGGTATATATTTAATACACAGAATATAATGGCATTTCACTGGCTCTATGTTACCTGGAACTTCCCACATTATATATCTTTAATTTTAGAAAAGGATTAGTTACTCTGAGGTAATGTGTATAAACAAAAGACTTCTAGTAAAACTTTTTGTTTTGTTTTGTTTTGTTTTAGAATTACATTAAAATCTATATAATGCTATAGGGAAATACACACTTTTTAAAAGTTGTTAAAATATGTTTCAGAATCTACATATACGGTATGATTCCATATTTCATAGGAACTTCCCTTAAAAAGATTGAAATTACATTAACTTCAAGGATATCACATAGCAGTTATCTCTTTACTATCAAAATGATTTAAAAAAATGTATACCAGCCCACTTGAGTATGGACAATATAATTTTCATAAAGATTTCCCAAATTATTTTTATTTCTTTGGAGTACTTCAAGAATATAACAGTATCATAGAATGGTTCATTTTCAAAGGGACCTTAAAGATAATTTTAAGGTCCAAACCCCCACCATGAGCTGAGAAAGCTTCCACTAGACCAGGTCCCTCATAGCCCAATTTAACCTGGCTTTGAACACTTCCAGGGATGGGATTATCCATAGCTTCTCTGAACAATTTTTTCCAGAGTTCACCACCCTCACAGTATGGAATTTCTTCCTATATCTAATCCAAATCTGTGCTTCTTCTGTTTCAAACCAATGTCCTGTGTTTTATCACTTCTTGCCCTTGTGAAAAGTCCTTGTACAGCTCTCTTGTAGAGCTCCACTAGGTACTGGAAGGTGGCTGAAACAAACACATTATTGCCAAGGCATGTTGAGCTTTTGGTATGACAATGCAAAGACCTTCTTCCCAGGGTTGCTCTCCATTCTCCACCCAGCCTGTATTTCTGCTTGGAATTGCTCTGACCCGGGTGCAGGATGTTGCATTGGCCTTTTTAAAATTTGTGAGGTTTGCATGGCACCACCTCTGAAGCCTGTTAAGCTCCCTCTGGAAGGCATCCTTTTCCTCCAGCAAGTCAGCTGTACCACACCTTGCTGATGGTGATGGTGTGCATGACACATTAGTTGCCTTTTTTTTTTTTTTTTTTTTTTTTTTTTTTTCCTACCATATTAGCAAAATAATGAATCATTAAATTCTGGCCTGAAGAAAAATGTATCCTCTGCATTTCTTTCCTATATAAAGTTCTGTTTATCTAAATGTAAAACAAGGGAAAAAAATGAGGCTAGTTTCTTTTATTTTATGGTGAGAAAGTTATTATATGGTTTGTTTTAAAAGGCAATGATGGAGTAATGTGATTAAATTATTCTAAGTTAATATTTTAACTTTTAACTGTGTCTTTGAAAAATAAATGTACTCTGAAAAGAGATATTCAGACAGAATTCAGTGCAAGTTTCTGGAAACATTTCCTAGGTTATTAGAAATAATACAGTTTATCTGAAGCTGTTCAGAAAGGGATCAGCAAGCACATATGTTGAAAATGCCTGAGTTTAAAAAAGAAAGGGAGAAAATAACACTCAGCCCACCTCAACTCCTACTACTAAGTTTACTTAGAAGGAGAAAGTAAAAGTTCAGGGTTTTCCAGAGAGGCTCTATTTTAACATTTGCTTTTTTCTCTCCTAAATTGCTCATGTTATTTGGAAAAGACAGTAAATTGAGATGCCTGCTAGGAAAATGATCCAGACAACCTTTTCTTATCTTGGAGTCAATCTAAGTTGGTTATGATTTTTTACTAAATCACTGCACAATTCAATTGTTAGCTGCAGTCATAGAAGCGTGCATTGGCAGGGGCTTTTAAAGGACATATAAACAATCTGTCCAGCAAATGAGCACAGATGCCTTCAACTAAATCAGGTTATAAGTTTTCAAGAATGAAAGGGTATTGGTGAGCTTTAGGTATAGCTGCCTTGAGGAGAGAGAAGATTAAACAGCTTATAGATTTCTTGGTCTCTCAGAGCACCTGTCTGGGGGTGGGAGGAATTGCTGCAAGTTAAAGAACAGGAGGTGCCATTTAATGCCATGACAGTGTACCAACAGTGTCACATCAATTGAAACGCTGTTTTGCATCCATAAGTTGATTCAGTGACAGAAGAGTCAAGAAGTGACCAGTAAGTGACTGTATGCCTCCCCACGGATGTCCATTAGTATATCAAATCCTAACCATAGTCACCAGTATGCTATAGGCTTACTCTGCCATGAAGTCCTTTAGACAAATTTTAAATGTTGAGAAAAATTTCTTGTGCAATTGAATAACTATAAAGAAACTAATTTCTTTAACTTTAGTCTGTAAATAAAGAAGTACATCATGGACCTGAATGTAGTTAGTGAAAAATACAGTACAAGAAAAAAAGAAACATTTAAGTTCCTATTTCATCTATTATATTTTATGATGCTTTCAATTTTTATTAGAATATGCTATCTATTTTTCAAAAACCAAAATATTCTCCTAGTAGATTAACTCCAAAGCTTGTTGTTTGTTTGTTTGTCTGTTTTCTCATTGAAGGTTCACATTTGATTTCTCTGGGCTTCTACAGGCCATTTATTTGTAATAGTATCCACCTTTTACCCTGCTTCTTGGTGGTGCTTTTATAGTCTGTTTTGTTTGATTTTGGGTAACTCAAATGTAGTTCTCTTTCTTAAAAGTGAATGTTTGTGTGCTGGATTTCTTTGACCTAGTGTCTCCACCACAGTGTTAAATTATTAAATTATTGATTATTAAATTATAGTGTATTAAGCAGTTTGCACTCTTATTTTTGTCAAATTATCTTCCGTGCATTTAATCCAAATAAAAATGAGGATGGTGTATTTGATAGTTGTCAGCTATTAAATCCCAAATTTTATTTCTATATCCCATCTTGATGTGTCATCAATCCTGTCCTTTTGTGGACAAATGTCAGTCATTATTAAGAATTAATATTAATATCCCAAATTTTCAATTTTTTCTGTATTTTTGTCTTGGGCAATGACCAGTGTTAGTCTACTATTATATTTTTAACATTAAAGTAGGGTTTTCTCTTTTGTAAGACCATTTTTATGCTTCAATGTTTTATGAAATCCTTCAAATGCAGTGCTGTTCCCAGTATGTGGTCTTCATAGTTCCCACACAGGTGTTACTAATTATTCTCCTTCACTCAGGTCCCTGACATGCCTATTTTTTAAGTGTAAGTGATGCCAAGCACTGTAGTGTCCCATTTTATTTTTAGGATGCCAGAATTCATGTAGTTTAGCACTAGTAAGTGTTACTTTAGCCCTCTGACTTAATACTGCATACCACAGTCATCTGGCATTTAGGCATCTTATTTGTCTGTTTTATTTATTGGTTTGTCTGTGGTTTGGGTGGGTATTTTTTTTCCTCCTGGCATTTGCAAAAACACATTAGATGCCAGTCAAAGATGTTTTGGCCCTGTCAACTCAAACCAGATGTTTTTCTGTGCCTGACAATTTTTCTCAAGTAGCATTTTTCCATGACCTTTTAAATTTTGTGTTATAACAGTCTGATTCCATTAGAATTAAGGTGCAACCTTTCCTTTCAGGTCAGATTTTCTTTCAATAGAGTACAAGAGTCTCTGACGTATTTGAATATTTACTCCTTGCATTATTATCTCCTCCATGCATAATATTCAAGATCTCTATAGTATTTCATACTACATCCTACATTTCTCATAGTATTTCAAATTATGAAAATCTCTCATATCCTGAGATAAAACTCCAGAATATCCCTCCTATACTATATAACATATGTAACATATGTACTGTGACTAGTAGCCTTTCTCCTATACCCCAAGTGCTCAGTATACATAATTCTTAAGGTGTGCTGCCTTTACAATCAGCACAGTCACCTAGTCTTTAGACATGAATCTCAATCTATGTATTTAAGACTAAAAAATCTCTATTACAAATTTAATTTAGGATCTTGAGATTTTATTGAGAAGCTTCTACAACTTTTATATGTTTTGGAGATCTCTTTTGGATGTTTTTGTTCATATAGCTTCTCTTTTGAAGAAATTATTTAGTCTGCTCTTTTCTGAATCTACACTATGATTATTATTTAAATTAGTAAATGGTAAGAAGTATTCATGACCTTAAAAAAAGAAAATACAATGCAAAAGGCAAACTGATCTGAACTCTCTGTAGCTTTATAGCTCAAGGATCTGTTCCTCAACTGCCCAGCTGCTGCCCTTTTTCCTTACTCTGAACAATCTATTTCCCTCTGAGACACAGCTGGAAAGAGCATTGCCAAGACTGCTCACATTGCCCTACAATTCCCATGTGAGTCAATGGCTCTGAAGCCCTCAGAGGACCCTCTGGTGACTTAGTTATTCTTAGATATTCAGCCAGCTCAAGCAGGCACATCCTGTTCCCCACACCACCCTTTCACTCCTCCTGAGTTTTCTTTTGTGCCAGGAGCCAGTACCCTGTTATCTTTTTCTGATTACTTCTGCACTTCCCAAAGTATGATACATGTTGCTTCACAAACCCTGCTCTCTGAGCTATGTATATAAAGCTAAAACCAAGTTTACAAGTAGTTTTGTACTTCACTCTGGTCTAACCTGGTTACTGCAAATGAATGCTTAATACTTATTCTGCCTATCTCTTCATCATCCCAAAAAAAAATTTCTGCTCCAATGAGGGAATATTAATTTGCACGTCTGTAATTTCTTCAAGGTGAAAAGCAAAATTTAGAAAGTAAGGAAATGTTCAATATGCTCAGTCTTCAAAATCTGTAAAACTGTCTCCAGAAAAAAAAAAAAAAAAAAAAAGAAAAAGCCTGTAAGGTTCATCTTCTGACATAGTTTTTCTCTTAAAATCCATTTCTATTGTGTATCATATGATCTAATTATTGGTACTCTTTAAAGATGCATGAGGTTTTTACCTTGTATAACTTTTTACTTAGATGCTTTTCTAACCTTGTTTCTCAGAAAATATTTCAATGGAAAGAGTTGACAACAAATAAAATAATAGCATTAAGAAAATCCCTGTTATAATTTGTCTAAAAAGCAGAGGAAATTCTAGTGATAATATATTTCTTTCTTACTAAGGTATTTCTAAAAGATGATCCTAAAGCATACATAAATCAGACCAATTCAACCTCTCAGTTCTCATCACACCAGGGGATGCTTCTAGAAATTTCTTTTACTATTTCATTAAAGAAAATTTGATAGCTGAATATTAAACTGAAATATAATCTTTTAAAATTAAATTTTAAAATATTATCTGAGCTGCTGAGAAGTACTGAAAAATAATCCTCTGATCTTTTTTTAATAATTAGGAGTATTGGATGAATTGTGGTCTTCAGAGTCCCAAAATATTTATCACACCAATTATATTTTGTTTTCTCTGAAATATGGCAAAATTCAAGGGCTGAACAGAGTGGACAAGAGAAGCGGTGCTGGACAGAACAACAACTGAAGTCAGCAGGTAACAATATCTCTGACAGATGCGTATGGTGTCTTATTATGTAATGCTATCACCGTTTGTGTTGCCCATTACACTGTGTCTGTCTTGCTGGGACATAAATGTGTAAACTAGACATCCTGTACTTGGAGACTAATATTTATAAAACCCGAAATATTTCCCTGATGTCCTTCAGGATAGTAGAGAGGCTGTAAGTATTATTATTTAAGAGAATATTTGGATCCAGATAAACTTTAGTGCACACTGTATGAAAATAAAATAAATTTAAGAAAATTGTACCTACTTAAAACCAAAACAAAACAAAAGCAGAAGCAAAGGAAAAAGCAAGAACAATTAAAAGAACTTCCAAAACCAAACCAAACACAGAAATATCCCAGAAAAGCACTGTCTAAGCAGTTTCTCTAAGACTGCATCAGCCAGGCATTTTACACTAGTATTTGTCATGAGTCTGATCAATCTAGTTATCACCAAAGATATTCAAGAGAGGTAATAACTGCAAGCAATTCTGTGACACTCTTAGTCTAGAATCCATATATCAATATACACTGACACTTATGAATACATTTTTTGACAGATCTGACAGCAGTGTGTCTGGCAGCAGGAGCTCTGAGGACAATATAATTCAAAATAGTTTTTGAATCTTTGCCTTGAGCCAAACAGATACAAAACAAAATAAGTTAGGCTCCATTCTTTAGTTCACTAGGTTGGAAGAGAGGACAACACTGAAAGAGCACCAACATGGAGGAGTCACCAAGAAGTACTGACTGAGAAGTCTCTAAGACATGTATAAACAGCACCTGCTCCTCAGTAATTTGAGGGAGAATTTTTTTCTTTCATATCTATCCAGGAGCTATTTTCTTTTTATACCTCTTCCCCAGGGAAAAAAACCACCAAAAAACCAAACCAACAAACAAAACTCCCCCACAAACAAACAAACAAAACAGAAAACAAAACAAAAACAAACAAACAAAAACAACAACAAAAACCACACACAAAAAACCCCAACAAAACAAACAAACAAACAAAAACCCCACACCAAAACCAAAACAAAAAGAATAACCCAGGGTCTCTAAAGGTTCAAGTATGGCTATCGAGATATCTTTTTACGATTTATCACTTCCATCAGATCGTTTCCAGCATAGGAATTTGTGGGAGCTCTAAAGGAAAAAAATCAGCTTGGAGTATAATTTGATTCATTCAAATCAACATTGAGAGTCACAAGGATGTGCTATTCACAACTTTTTTTGTACTTCTGTCTTTACCTGTTATCAACACTATGGATACAACTGTGGAATACATTCAGTATTCATTATTAAAAGCACATGAAATTGCAAGGAGATGGTGCTTAATCTGTGCTCAATCCTGGTCTCAGGGAACTCCACTGAAAAAATAGTATTTACGTAAATGATAGCAGGATGAAGCCCTAAAATAGTATTACTTCTGGCCATATAACTGCAGCAGTTTCAGAAAGGTGAATTCATTTTGAAATCTTTAATGCACGGCATATAATAGATCTTCTCATATCTGATTTAGGAATTGAATGAGGCAAATTAGAATGCTATTCCTTCTGCTACACTTTATACAGAGTCTACTTACAGACCTACAAGTTCATGTACCATTTGAGCTGATAATACTCTATCTTGTTATTGATATGCTTTGCTTTTGAATAAATTGTTTTTTCAAAGCTGTGGTATAGCATTTTCTCAATAAAAAATATTTAAGAGGAAAGAAAAAGGGTAAGGTGCATCTATAAACAGTTTGCTGAAAATTACTTTAAATGGAAACATCAATCACAATAGGGGTTTTGTAATTTTGTTATTCCCAGCCTGTGTGGGTGAGAGATTTACTGTGTCACTTATGCATAAGTCTGGGAAAAACTGGTCATACTTTCTTTCCCGAAAATTCAAAACAGCATAGTGTGTTCATAAAAGTATTCTCTGTTCTCACAGAAGGAATGATATTACTTCAACTGTATATAGTAACAGCACCCTGCAATCATTAAATTTAGGCAACTGATGTTCTATATCAAAATACTGAGTTCAGGCAGCATTTTCTTTGCAGCACAGGAAAAAATGAAATTACAGATTTTACTTAAACTTAGTTAAGGTTTCAGTTTTAAAGTATCCTGAAACAAGAAAAATACCTAAAATAGAGCTTGAAATCTGCCCTAGAGGGATATAATTATTACTAAAATAATTCTACACAAATAACTATATAAAGATACTTAATGTTCTGTAACAGGCATATTGTACCTTTATGCTTCTCATGTCTCTCTACTTGCACGTCCTAAACAGAATCTACTCTTAACAACATTAACATATCTCAATTTCTAATAAGTTACTAATATAATACAAATAATTAATGAGTGTTCATGACTAACTTCATTCTTTTATGACTCACTTTCTACATATATTAACTGAAGAGATTATACTTTTCTGGTAAATATAATTTACTTGGAATAGTATTTACAGCTTTTATGTTGAATCTGTCAAAGTAAAAATGCAGTCAGAAAAACAGAGAATCACAATTTTATTTTAATGATAGATCGAATGTTGGAAAGACCATTATCAAGAATTTCAGTTTGCACAATTTTTTGAAATATCTTAAAAGAAAAAAAAAAGAAAAGTTTAGTAGCGCAGTATGTACTATTTGGACTGAAGAATATTTTTGCTCAGCCAGTTTAAATTTATTATTCATAAGAGTTTTAGACACCTTATGGAAAACTCCACCTCTTTGCCATAACTGTGAATAGACTGAAAGATTTCTACAAAATTTCTGCAAAATAAAACCTTATTGCAGTGGTTAAAAGTATACAACATAAAATAGCATCATCAGTCTTTCTTAAATATTTACATTTTACTGATGAAGATGCCTTGCTTGCAGTTCAAAGAAACAGATTACAATGACATATATTATTTCAGTTAAAAGTTAAAAACACACTAAATATTTAAGGAAAACCATGTTTTCCTTTAGTTGCCTTAGTATATTTCTTAATTTAATTTGAAAACTTATGATAGAAAATAATAAAAATTATCATTCAGATAATTATTAATTATCTGAAGAAAAATCAAGTCAAAATACCTTAATTAATTATAGTTGAATATGAAATGCATGCTATGTTCTGTTAAATATTGAACTTTAACAGATTGTGCCTTTTATGCTCTGAAAGACACATTTTTTTATTAGCATTGAAGCACAAAGTATGGTATTTGTTCTATGAGGTAATATAGAGATTCTCTTAAAGTAAAGCAAATCATATTGTAAGCTCATCACAAATGGTACAACATTATTTTACGCACTGTTAAATGTCTGCTTACTCTTAAGAAATAGTTATGTGACTATATAAATAAATCTCTACATGAAGTGCGTGTCTGTAAAAAGACTGCAATTTTGTAAGAATTATATACTTTTTACAATAATTATAAAGGTTTAAATACTACTTTAGCAGGGGAGTTAATTCTATAAATGAAAAGAGTGACACAAACTTATCTTCATTATCTCTGATTTTATAAATATAAATTGAGAAATGCTTAAGGAACTCATTTTTCTTATGAGGGACTCAATTTTTTTCTATTTCTAAGTATATATTGAATTTTTGCATCATTGAATCTCATGGAAGTTCAACATTAAGTTGAACTAATTAAGGACTCATTTTTTATATTTTTTACTTTCAATATTTTTTAAAGTTCTGCAATACATATATATATAAAGATTATGGAATTGCAAGAAAAAAAACATGTAATCTCCAGCAACTACCAAATAGATTTTTTAAATAAGTTTTTGACTTGATACTCATCTATGGAAGCAAAAGGGTCTATATAAATATATTTTGGTGGGTTCACTGATGAAATTTGAAGTGTATGGCCTAAAACTTGGCAATAATGAATGGAAATCTTAATACATCCTCTTTTTTTTTTTAACATATACTGATTTTTGCCATCCTTGGTAAAAATAAAAGTAAGAGGTACTAAAAAGGTAAACAAGAGAACAAAATTTTGACAATGGGTGGAAAAATTGTCACCTGAGACTTCTGCAAAATATTTTTTAAAGGGAAAATAATAGACATATTTAGGTAAAGTTGAATAAGTACGTATGGAAAAATATTATTTTCTTAAGATAGGACAGACAGAAATAGTTAAATTTCTATAAATATTCATTTAAAATACCATCCCAGTCATTCCAATTTTTGAAAGGAAAGAAACATTAAGAAATATCATTAAGATTTGGGACTGCTATACCTCAAGACATACTTCATGGAAACAGGATTCACCAAAGGTCAAGAGGGTTTTAAACCATTTAATTGCCGTTGCCATAATGACAGAGAAAATGAAAGCTCAAATTACTGCCGTGGAGAACAAAACATGTCTATGTAGACTTTACTTCTGCTGTATTTTGAAATATATCAGTCTTTGAGGAAGCCAATTACAGTCTCCGGCCGCCACCCTCTTCATCCTTTCTTCATAGGAATGTGTTAGCTGTTGTGTAATTAATGGCCTGGAATGTGCAGAGTTGTTTTGGCAGAATTATAAATAGTAATGTAATCATATCATAGCTTTTTTAACCCTTTGGGGGTTTGGTCTATAGAAGGTAAAGGCCTAACACTTCATACTGAGCTAGATTTTAAAAGGTTGCATATTTTTGATACAGTTGGTCATAGTTGAATAAGAATTTCATAAAAATCCTTTTTTTTTTTTTTTTTTTTTTGTTTCCCACGACTAAAACAATAATTTGAAATATCCTTTAAAATGCCAAGATAGAAGTCTATCGAGTAATATCATATTTAAAAATATCTGCTATTAAATTTCTTGTGATTTTCCATGTAAAAAATAAACAGAAATTACATATTTCTACAAGGTATTTAATTTTCATACATTGGCATACTCTGACTAAAGAATTTCTGACTAGGAAAAGGATTGTTGTTTTGGTTTTCTGAGGTCATCACATGGCAATTACAATTTTATATTTGGTCGGGTATATATCAGGAAGGTGAGGAAATTAGATGTTCAAAAATCAACATCTTTTAGAGTAATAGGGACTACCTCTAAAAGAAAGTAGCTATAAAGAATACAATTACATTATAAATGTGTTTAAATAGAGTATAATCTATTAATTCTTGAAAAGAATGAAAAAAATATTATGGTATTCTAATAGTCAAACTAATCTGGTCTTCTGTAGTTTTTGACAAATAAAAACCATGCATATCCAAAAGCACTGTTGTCCTACAAAAGAAAACATAGATCATAACAGATATTTGATCCTAATTTAGCTGAACAGGAAGACAATTTTAAAAAAGGAATTACTGATATTGAAGAATCATGACTTGAACACCAACCAGATACATTCCTACGAGTCTAGATTCTTTAGAATAAGAAAAAAAAGCTAAGTCAAGGTATAGTAACATTCATATATATGTCTCTGCTAAAAATACCACAGAAATAATTTTTCTCCATGTTTAGTTTTTTCACCACCATGAATGTGTAATATTGAAGCACTTGTAGATATATATATATATATATATATATATATATATATATATATATATACATATATATATGTAAAATATGGAGTAAGTATAAATGTCAATGTATTCATGGAGTTTTCAAATAGAACACAGAATGTCCAGTATATCACTGCACAGCTTTGGCATTAATTACACTGCTTACCTTAACATTGAGGAAGTCAAAGTGCTATCACAATGCTTAAGATAATTCCTATTTTATTCTATTCTATTCTAGTCTAGTCTAGTCTAGTCTAGTCTAGTCTAGTCTAGTCTAGTCTAGTCTATCCTATAAAATCATAGTAAAGCTGAGGTTGAAGGAACACCTGGGAATTATCTGGTCCAATATCCTTGCACAAAGCCATGTCAGCTGGAGCAGGTGGCCCTTCTCAAAAGTGTGTGAAAGCTGTAAAATTGCACTTGTAGAACTCCAGCCCACATCTACCAATATATTTTTCATAGCAGATCAGGAGTACATATGCAGGTCAAAGGAAAAATTATATCATAACATCAACTCTAAATAACAAAAAATAATAACAATAACAATAATAAAAACAATAACAGTATCAATAATAGCATCAACTCTAAAGAAAATGTAGTACCATTCTATTTACTGCTCCTCAAGATGGATTTAATTGCAAATATGCCTTAAAATACCCTGGGAGTTCCCAGGTTAAGTACCTATGCAGCTCATTCACGGAGTTAAAATTCTCAATCAGGGATTTGCTTCCTAATGACTTTGCTTTACCATCAATGAATGTGTTTCATCAGTGCAGTTGAGAGTGCCATTAAGGACAGGAGGAGAATATAATGTTCCTTCTAAATTATCCGTGAACTTAATTTAAAACTGCACTCTGCCACTCTTTAACTCTACTTACTACATATAACATTACATGATGAAACTACAGTAAAATTGATACAAGTGTGGTGAGGAAAACAAAAATATTTTATCATCATATAGGAATTAATTAAATTTTTTATATACCAGAATTTAAAATTACTCTTCATCTCAGGAAACCACTATAAGTGTAATGACTAATTATTCACTCTAATCAATTACTGTGTGTTCCACAAAATACACACTAGTATTTCTAGCTTTTATATGCTAAAGTTCCTCTCTCAGCCAACCACAGTTATTGCAGTTGCTATTTTCTATAAAAGCAGCTGTGCCACACTATTCTCTGTGACTGTTTTCTGATCTTATTCTCTTTCTAGGAAAAGTCACCAACCCTGCTTGAACAGTATGTCATAGTCTTATGAGAACTGATGTTGGGAAAACTGATACTTCACATATAACAGGATATTTTAACATAAGCATTTCACTCAAGAAATGTGGAAAGTAAAAATGTCTTTTGACAGACACATCATCTGCTCACAATTCAAAGGATCATGTAAGTCTCAGAACAGCTGAGGCAAAACAAATTATATTTGCACACATTTAAATATACCACAATTTTCTTGAATGCCTTTATCTGGTAAAAAAAATTGTACCCCTGTTGCATATGCATTTCAAACAGTATGGAATCAACCACCAAGTAAAGCTGACTTATGAACAAAATCTGAACTAACATTGCAATATTCAGTCATGATATTCCAATATTTTCACATAGCTAATACATTATCAAAATGGTCTTTCATGCTTCTCTTATTGCCCGTTATTATGATCACATGACATATTTGCAACATCAACTGCTTCTGTGTAAAAGTGACTTTATGAGTTCGCTGAACTATTTTATGCTCTTTTGACATAATTTATTATATGTACACCATGCAAATATTAAGAAGTACTGCATAATTCATCTTTGTATCAGCTTGGGAAACTCTGAAATAAGTGTCATTAAAAAAAAAATAGAAGATATTATTTTTAAGGGACATTAAACTGTTTGTCTTTTATTACTCTTGGAACAGGAAGAGGTAAGCAACACACCATTCTCTGGGAATGATGCACTGACATTACGGCAGCCTTCAAATACAAGAAAGTCTTTCCTTCAGCAGACTATATGGGATCATAAAGTCACTGATCCCAGTGTTCTTCCACAATTACATAATTTGAATTATTTACTAAGGTAGCTACTGCAATTGCTTATGCCTATACTCCCAGCAGATGCTCAGAATGCAGCTTGCCTTGAAGTCATTACATGAAAGCCATGTTCACAGCGATAAAATATTTGGTGCACATAACACCGTAAAGTCCTAAATGTGTAATGATACTACTAAACATGAACACAGGCATTTGTGTATTTGTCTGTATTCCACATCATTGGAATCATGTCCCATGGTTGTGATTAAATTTGACAAGTTTCCTTAAGGTCGATATATAAGCCAGCTGATTATTAATAATACATAAGACATTAAAACTCCTGGTTCTGACTAAAAATGGAGAGCGGAAAAGCACCTGAAGAGTACCTCTGTCCAGCCTCCTTCTAAAAACAGACCAGTTCAGGGGAAACCCCACATATAATGACTGTCAAACAGTTGTATTTTATCATTATTAACATTATGAAGTACTTAAAATACATATTCATCAAATCACTGTAAGTTCAAGAACAGCTTATAATTCCTAGATAACTGACTTCATCATGAGAAAGAAATATCTTTACAGTAATTTTCTCTCTAGAAGACAAGATAATTTTTCTTTTCATGGCAGCATATTGGCAAGATGCTGTCATTTGGGGTGATGCAGGGAGGCCTCTGTGGAAAGACATCATGGTCTCTCTAATTCAAGACACAGGTGGCTCCAGTTGGCTCCAGTAAACACACCAAGGACACAACCGAGCCCATCAATCAGGTGTGGTGCCCTTTCAAAAATATGTGTAAAAAGGTTAAAAACTGCCAGATATAGAAAGAACAAAAAGAGTGAGAGAGACCAGAGGGAATACCAAAGTCAAAGCAGGAAGGGGAATAACACCATGCTGGAGTAGATCTCCATATTGCACTTGTACTTGTCTGTACCCAAGCTGCAGTTGGGTATTTCTGAGAGAATTGTAGAATATAGAGGGGCTACACTGGAGCAGAGGAAATGTGAGGAGAAAGGAGAGGCAGAAAGGAACTACAGTGTATTGACTTTAAATACCACCTAATGTAATCCATCCCTTGAACCACTTGGTGAGAACAATGATATTTTAGAGTGCAGGATTAATGATCAGCTTCAGAAAAGGGGAGGCCAAGGGATTGTTTTAAGTTTTTCCTGTTTCCTACCAAATGAGTAATTGCTTACTTATTTTAATTGGCAATAATTTAAGATAATTTTCCTGAAGATGAGTCTGTTCTGCTAACAGCTATCTCCTTGTCTGGTGAGAGAGCCAACTAGAGAAGGTGGCCCATTGGACCAGTTGTTTGTGAACAGAGTGGGTGATGTAGTGCTCAGAGGCTGTATTTTGCACAGCAGTCATCAAATGACAGTTTTCAATCCTGGGAAAGCAATGAAGGGGTCAGCAGAAATACCACTTTGGACTTCCAGAGGAAAGATTTTGGCTTGTTTAGGCGACTGATGGAGCAAGTCTCTTGGGAGGCAGTCCTGAAGGGCAAAGAAGTCCAGGAAATCTTGACACTCTTTAAGAAGAACCAGAAAGAGGATGTGGTGAACTACAATCCTGTCACTCTGGCCTCAGAGCCAAGGAAGGTTATGGGACAGGTCATCCTCAGTGCCATCACACAGAACATATGAGGCAATGAGGTGGCCAGGCCCAGCCAGTACAGGGGTGTGAAAGGCAGGTCCTGCCTGACCAACCTGATCTCCTTTTATTATATGCACCTGACTAGTGGATGAGGAAAAGGCTGTGGATGTTGTTTACCTGGACTTTAGATACAACTGGCTTTTGATACAACTTTCCACAGCATTCTTTTGGAAAAGCTGGCAATCCATGGCTTAGATGGGTATATTCTTCACTGGAGAAAAATCTCTCTGGGCTCAGAGTGGTGGAGTTACATCCAGTTAGTGGCTGGTCAAACCAGCATTCCCCAGGGCTCAGTGCTGGGACCAATCCAGTTTAATACTTTTCTTGATTATTTGAGGAGATCAAGTGCACGCTCGACAAGTTCACAGATGACACCAAGCTGGGGGAGAATGTTGATCTGCTGGAGTCTAGGAGGGGTGTTCAGATGGTTCTGGACAGGCTGGGCTTATGGGTCAAGGCCAGCTGTAGAAGTTTCAATGAAGTAAAATGCAGAGTCCTGTACTTCAGTCACAACAACCCCATTCAGCACTGCAGGCTTGTGGAAGTGTTGCTGGAAAGCTGCCCAGCAGAAAAGGACCTGGGTTTGCTAGTCAACAGCCAGCTGAGTGTGAGCCAGCAGTGTTTCCAGATGGCCATTTGTATCCTGGCTTGTATCAGAAACAGTGTGACCAGCAGGACCAGTGGTGGGATAGTCCCCTGTGTTCATCACTGGAGAGGCTACTCTTCTAGTTTTGATCTGGTCAGCACGAGAAAGCCACTCAGGCACTGGAGGGTGTCCAGAGAAGGGCAATGAATCTAGTGAAGGGTCTGGAACATAAGTCCTATGAGGAGTGTCTGAGACAGCTGTAGGGTTTTAGCAAAGAGAGAGAAGAAGGCTCAGGGGAGATATTATTGATCTCTACATCTACCAGAAAAATGATGTGGCAAGTTGGGAGTCAGTCTGCCCAGTCAACCAGTGATAACTACATGGGTCTCAAGCTGTACCAAAGGAGGTTCAGTTTGAGTGTTTGGAAAAAATTCTTCACTGAAAGAGCAGTGAACAGGCTCCCTAGGGAAGTGGTGAAGTCACTATACCCAGAAGTGTTCAAAAAATTAGTAGGAGTCACATTTAGTGCCATGATTTAGTAGATGTGGTTTGTATTGGTATTCAATCCAAGCTTGGATTCAATGACCTTGAAGGCCTTTCCAACCTCAATGATTCATCAAAAACTGGGATTTTAATTGGTGTTCTGTTCAGAAAGCTTTCTCTTCCATATTACAATAAAATTTGAACCTTTTCATTTCATTTATGAAAAACAAAGAAATCAAATGGATAAATATTTTTACATTTACAAAATTTACTTGATGAAAAAAATAACTACATAACCATATCCTTCTGCCAAGACAACATTTAATAATCTTGGCATTTTTTTACTCTTTCTGGGTTTTCTCCACGTATTTCATGTTTATCTTTAATATATTTCCCAGCTACAAAATCATTAAAATTAACATGTTTCCATCAGACTTTCCTTGTGAATAATGAAGCATTTTATGTCATTTTACAATTTAATAAGAGAGAAAAAGTGTGCATCACACACATTCAACACAAAAGTACTCAAAACCAAAATCACTAAACCAAACAAAAACCCCAGAATTTTTATTTGTTTGAAGGTCAATCAGTTTTGAGCTTGTTCATGGACTTGGTATTATCTGGGTTTATCTTTATCAAATATACATTTATTTATTTATCTTCTCTTTTTGAGCTACTTGATATTCAAATCCCCTGAAAACATTAACGAAATTACTTTGGAAGACGAATGCAACTTTCTCTTCTGAAAACACAAATGTCATTGCTTATGTCTTATCTTTAAAGAACCCTTTTCCAAAACATCTGTAATACGTCATTACTGCAATAAACTTCTGTATTTTTCTTCTGAATTCTCACATGGTTCATTTAATAAAAAAGACTTTTTTTTCATGTTCTTGGTTCATGACTTAGCCATGAATGGAATCTATTCAATGCTCAGTCTTCTTAATATCCCTTTTTTCCCCCTACTCACACATTCACAGGTAGAGTTCTAATGAGAACACAGGACGGATGCAATAATTAACTCCAGAGAATAATTTTAATGACTTCAACTTCATGTGAGACATGAAAAGCTGATTTCAACCTTGGAAAAGAACCTCATCTCCAAAAAACATATCTTGTACCAGTTTCAAAAGTATTAAAAGCAAAGTCGATGCTAGCAGGGCAGTCAGAATTAAACACAGCCCTCAGTTAAGTACCAATACCTAAGGTTGAAAAGATCTGAGCTAAAAAGGGATTCAAACATTAAAAATTGATAATATTCTCCCAAACAAAGGATAAAACAGACTTTAGGGATCAAAGAAAATAGTTAAATTAAGTCCTTCCCTTTGCCATTATCACCCCCAAAAAGCAAAGCATAACTGAAAAAATAGAAGTAAACTAAATGGCTCAGGTTATCATTAATATAAGAATACCTGATGAAATAGCAAGTGTTATCCTGAGGCATAAAAGGTGTCAAATACACTTTTACAAGTTTAGTAGATTATGCAGGTAGGCAGTAATAGTTCCAACAATCATGAGTCCAGGATAGAATATGCAGGTAGCGTGACAAGTCAGAGGAAGCAACAGAAATTAAAGGATTTATTAGGTTTGGGGGTTTTTCAAAACACAAATTTAGCAGAAATTTTCCAGTACATTTATACTTTTTATGTCAAACTCACCATAGATGCGAGGAAGATTATAATGCAACAGAAAGAAAAAAAGTTAATTTTCTCGACAGAATTTCTAATCATTTATATACTTGTCCAAAATCTTTAGTTATGTCCAAACAGATATATATGAAAGAAGGTTCCCTACCTTTGAAAATGTTGTATTTTTTTTATTTCTAAATAATGGAAGATTTTGTATTTTTATTATAGTCACTAATGTAAGAAAAAGTCTGATTTGTACATCGTCTTTCTGCAAATAAAATCCCAAAAAAGCATTATACTTTAAGATTCCAGTATTTAAGGAAGTAGTGAGGTCTAGCAAGGATAATAGGTTAAAATTCATCAGTTCTTTCCTGCCTGCAAATCTCTGTTTCAGAGTTCACATAGTGTATTT